>NW_026087406.1:0-76347 GCF_022539395.1 Myiozetetes cayanensis | reverse complement strand
TGCTCCTGGGGGAGGGAGGGTTTGGGATCCGTGAGGGAGGGGCTGGGACCTCCAGGGGACCCCTGGGATCCATGGGGGGGGGCTGGGCCCTATAAAGTCCCCTTGGCCCCATAGAGGAGATCCTGGGCCCTACAGATCCTCTCAGCCCTATAGGGACTGTCCTGGACCCTACAGATCCTCTCAGCCCTATAGGGACTGTCCTGGGCCCTACAGATCCTCTTGGCCCTATAGGGACTGTCCCTGGCCCCATAGGAACCCTTCAGCCCCATAGGGACCATTTGACCCCAAAGGGACAGTCCTGGGCCCTACAGATCCCCTCGGCCCTATAGGGACTGTCCTGGGCCCTACAGATCCCCTCGGCCCTATAGGGACTGTCCTGGGCCCTACAGATCCTCTTGACCCTATAGGGACTGTCCTGGGCCCTACAGATCCTCTCGGCCTTACAGGGACTGTCCTGGGCCCTATAGGAACCCTTTAGCCCCAAAGGGACTGTCCTGGGCCCTACAGATCCCTCTTGGCCCTATAGGGACAACCCCAGGCCCCACAGAGACCATCTGGCCCCAAAGGGACTTTCCTGGGCCCTACAGATCCTCTTGGCCCCACAGGGACAGTCCCAGACCCTAAAAGGATCCCTTGGCCCCACAGGGACATTCCTGGGCCCCCCAGGGCTCCCTTGGCCCCATAGGGACAGTCCCAGACCCTACAAGGATCCCTTGGCCCCACAGGGACATTCCTGGCCCCCCAGGACTCCCTTGGCCCTATTTGGAGCCTCCTGGCCCCACAGGGATGGTCCCAACTCTGGAGGGATCCTCTTGGTCCCCTCTGGAAGCTCCTGCTCTCCTTGGTCCTAAATAAGGGGGGGGTCTCGGCCCCAAAAGGGTGGTCCCAGCTTTGTATGGACCCCCCCAAACCCATATAGGGGGTCCTGGTCCTAAAGGGACCCCCCCGAACCCATATGGAGGGTCCTGGTCCCCTATAGAGCTTGTGGTCCCATCTGGAGGGTCCTGGTCCTACAGGGACCCCTCCAATCCCATATGGGGGGTCCTGGTCCTGTAGGACCCCCCCAATCCCATATGGAGGGTCCTGGTCCTGTAGGACCCCCCCAATCCCATCTGGAGGGTCCTGGTCCTACAGGGACCCCCCCAATCCCATATGGAGGGTCCTGGCCCTGTAGGACCCCCCCAGTCCCATCTGGGGGGTCCTGGCCCTGTAGGACCCCCCCAATCCCATATGGAGGGTCCTGGCCCTGTAGGATCCCCCCAATCCCATATGGAGGGTCCTGGTCCTGTAGGACCCCCCCAATCCCATATGGAGGGTCCTGGTCCTGTAGGACTCCCCCAATCCCATATGGAGGGTCCTGGTCCTGTAGGACCCCCCCAATCCCATATGGAGGGTCCTGGTCCTGTAGGACTCCCCCAATCCCATATGGAGGGTCCTGGTCCCACAGGGACCCCCCAATCCCATCTGGGGGGTCCTCAGTCCCAAACAGAGACCCCTCCCCAGTCCCAAAAAGTCCCCCTGGCTGAATCCACACGGACAATCCCAGGATTCTTGGTGCCCCCAGGGGGGTCTCAGTGCCCCCAGGGGGGTCTTGGTGTCCCCAAGGGGGTCTCGGTGTCCCCAAGGGGGGGTCCCAGAGCCCCCCAAATCTCCCGGATCCTCCATCCCGTTCCCAGCTCCTGGAGAAGCTCCGGCTGTTCCTGATCCCACAGGGATAATCCCACAGGAGATGTCGCTGTCCTGGGGGGTGTCCTTGTTCCCAGGGGTTGTCCTTGTTCCCAGGGGTTGTCCTTGTCCCCAAGGGGGTCTCGATGTCCTGGGGGGTGGTCCTGGAGCCCCCCCAGACCCCTCTGTGCTCCTCAGCAGCTCCAGCTCTGGAGAAGCTCCTGGAGAAGCTCCGGCTGTTCCTGATCCCACAGGAACGATCCCACGGGAGATGTCGCTGTCCCAGGGGGTCTCTCTCAACCCTGGGGGGGTCTCTCAGCCCCTGGAGGGTCTCTCAGCCCCGAGGGGGTCTCTGAGCCCCGGGGGGGTGGTCCTGGAGCCCCCCCAGACCCCTCTGTCCCTCTCAGGGCTCCTCAGCAGCTCCAGCTCTGGAGAAGCTCCGGCTGTTCCCGATCCCACGAGGACGATCCCATGGGAGATGTCGCTGTCCTGGGGGGTATCTCTCAGCCCCGGGGGGGTCTCTGAGCCCCGGGGGGTGGTCCTGGAGCCCCCCCAGACCCCTCTGTGCCCCTCAGCAGCTCCAGCTCTGGAGAAGATCCTGGAGAAGCTCCGGCTGTTCCTGATCCCACAGGGATGATCCCACAGGAGATGTCGCTGTCCTGGGGGGGTGTCCTTGTCCCAGGGGGTCTCTCAGCCCCGGGGGTCTCTGAGCCCCGGGGGGGTGGTCCTGGAGCCCCCCCAGACCCCTCTGTCCCTCTCAGGGCTCCTCAGCAGCTCCAGCTCTGGAGAAGCTCCGGCTGTTCCTGATCCCACGGGGACGATCCCACAGGAGATGTCGCTGTCCCAGGGAGGTCTCTTTGTCCCAGGGGGTCTCTGAGCCCCGGGGGGGTGGTCGTGGAGCCCCCCCAGACCCTCCTGTCCCTCTCAGGGCTCCTCAGCAGCCCCGGCCCCGGAGAAGATCCTGGCGAAGCGCCGGAGCTGCCGCGCGGCCGACGTCGATTCCTGCTGGAGCCGCCGGTTGTTCTGCCGCAGGTTCGCCACCTCGGCCTGCAGGACCACCTTGTCCTGCTTCTCCTGGGGGGAAAAGGGACAGCCTGGACCAGGACACCCCCATTTGGGGTCCTGTGTCCTCATTTCCCCCCCTTTTGGGGTCCTGCACCCCCTTTTTGGGGTCCTGTGTCCTCATTTCCCCCTTTTTTGGGGTCCTTTCCATTCAATCTGCCCCCTTTTTTGGGGTCTGCAAGACCACCTTGTCCTGCTTCTCCTGGGGGAAAAGGGACAGCCTGGACCAGGACACCCTGATTTGGGGTCCTTTTGGGGTCCTACACCCCCTTTTTGGGGTCCTTTCCATTCAATCTGCTCCTTTTTGGGGTCCTGCACTCCCTGTTTGGGGTCTGGAGAACCCCCTTGTCCTGCTTCTCCTGGGGGGAAAAAGGGACAGCCTGGACCAGGACACCCCAATTTGGGGTCCTGTGTCCTCATTTCCCCCTTTTTTGGGGTCCTGTGTTCCCATTTCCCCCTTTTTTTGGGGTCCTGCATCCCCTTTTTGGGATCCTGCACCTGTTTTTTGGGTCTAGAAACCCCCCTTGTGCTGCTTCTCCTGGGGGGAGAGGGACAGCCTGGACCAGGACGCCCCGATTTGGGGTCCTTTTGGGGTCCTGCCCCCCATTTTTAGGGTCCCCAACCCCTTTTTGGGATCCTTTCCATTCAACCTGCCCCCTTTTTGGGGTCTGCAGGACCACCTTGTCCTGCTTCTCCTGGGGGGGAAAAGGGACAGCCTGGACCAGGACACCCCGAGTTGGGGTCCTTCTGGGGTCCTACACCCCCTTTTTGGGGTCCTGCACCCTCATTTCCCCCTTTTTTGGGGTCCTTTCCATTCAATCTGCCCCCTTTTTGGGGTCTGCAGGACCACCTTGTCCTGCTTCTCCTGGGGGGAAAAGGGACAGCCTGGACCAGGACACCCCCATTTGGGGTCCTGTGTCCTCATTTCCCCCTTTTTTGGGGTCCTACACCCCCTTTTTGGGGTCCTTTCCATTCAATCTGCCCCTTTTTGGGGTCCTGCACTCCCTGTTTGGGGTCTGGAGAACCCCCTTGTGCTGCTTCTCCTGGGGGGGAAAAGGGACAGCCTGGACCAGGACACCCCGATTTGGGGTCCTTTTGGGGTCCTACACCCCCTTTTTGGGGTCCTGCGTCCTCATTTCCCCCTTTTTGGGGTCTGCAGGACCACCTTGTCCTGCTTCTCCTGGGGAAAAAGGGACAGTCTGGACCAGGACACCCCCATTTGGGGTCCTGCACCCCCTTTTTGGGGTCCTGCACCCCCTTTTTGGGGTCCTTTCCATTCAATCTGCTCCTTTTTGGGGTCCTGCACTCCCTGTTTGGGGTCTGGAGAACCCCCTTGTGCTGCTTCTCCTGGGGGAAAAGGGACAGCCTGGACCAGGACACCCCCATTTGGGGTCCTGCACCCCCTTTTTGGGGTCCTGCGTCCTCATTTCCCCCCCTTTTGGGGTCCTACACCCCCTTTTTGGGGTCCTTTCCATTCAATCTGCCCCCTTTTTTGGGGTCTGCAGGACCACCTTGTCCTGCTTCTCCTGGGGAAAAAGGGACAGCCTGGACTAGGACACCCCCATTTGGGGTCCTTTTGGGGTCCTACACCCCCTTTTTGGGGTCCTGTGTCCTCATTTCCCCCCCTTTTTGGGGTCCTTTCCATTCAATCTGCCCCCTTTTTGGGGTCTGTAGGACCACCTTGTCCTGCTTCTCCTGGGGGGGAAAAGGGACAGCCTGGACCAGGACACCCCAATTTGGGGTCCTTTTGGGGTCCTGCACCCCCTTTTTGGGGTCCTACACCCCCTTTTTGGGATCCTTTCCATTCAATCTGCCCCTTTTTGGGGTCCTGCACTCCCTGTTTGGGGTCTGCAGGACCACCTTGTCCTGCTTCTCCTGGGGGGAAAAGGGACAGCCTGGACCAGGACACCCCGATTTGGGGTCCTTTTGGGGTCCTGCCCCCCATTTTTAGGGTCCCCAACCCCTTTCTGGGGTCCTTCCCCCCATTTTTGGGGTCCCCACTCACTTTTTTTGGGTCCTTTGCTCTCAACTCCTCCCTCTTTTTAGGGTCCTGCCTCCCCTTTCTGGGCTCCCCACTCACTTTTTGGGGTCCTGCCCCCCCTTTTTTGGGGTCCTGCCCCCCCTTTTTTGGGGTCCTTTGCCCCCCACCCCCCCCTTCCTTTGGGATTTTGGCCCCCACCTGTTTTTTGGGGTCCTACACCTCATTTTGGGGTCCCCACCACCCTTTTAGGCTCCTGCCCCCATTTTTAGGGTCCCCCCTCACTTTTTCTGGGTCCTTTGCCCTCAACTCCTCCTTCTTTTTAGGGTCCTGCCCCCCTTTTGGGGTCCCCACTCACTTTTTCAGGGTCCTTTCCCCCCAGCCCCCTCTTTCTTTGGGATTTCGGCCCCCTGGTTTTGGGGTCCCTCCCCAGTTTTGGGGCCCCCCTTCCCTCACCTTTTCCAGGTCACTGTGGAGCTGTTTCAGCATCGCCTCCAGCTGGGAAACCTTCCTGGCAGGTCCAGGGGGCTGGGAGGTGACTGGGGAGGCACAGGGAGATTTGGGGACCCCCAGCCTTGGGAGGGGTCCCCAAGATCCTCCCCTTTGCTCCCCCACCCCCAAATTTCAAGGGAAAGAAACACCCTCAGGGTGATCCCCAAAACAACCCCATACCCCATAAGATTTTGGGGACCCCCACCCCAAGGAGGGGACCCTGGGTGTCCCCCACCCCAAAGGGGTTTGAGGATCCCCCAGCCCTCAGTGCTCCCAAAAAACCCTTTTGGGGTCTCCCCTTCAGTTTTGGGGTCCTTTGTACTCGATCTCCCCCTTTTTAGGGTCCCACCCCCTTTTTGGGGTCCCACCCCCTTTTAGGGTCCCCACTCACTTTTAGGGTCCCACACCCCATTTTGGGGTCTTCCCTTACTTTTTGGGGTCTTTTTCCTCAATCCTCCCCCTTTTGCATTTAATTCCCCCAATTTTGGGTTCCCACCCCCCTTTTGGGGTTCCCACCCCACTTTTGGGTTTCCCACCCCCTTTTTGGGTTCCCACCCCTTTTGGGTTCCCCTTCCTCCTTTGGGTTTCCCACCCCCTTTTGGGTTCCCCTTCCCCCTTTTGGGTTTCCACCCACCTTTTGGGGTCCTGCAGCCCCTTTTCAGTTCCCACCCACCCTTTTTGGGTTCCCACCCCCCTTTTTGGTCCTGCACCCCTTGCAGTTCCCACCACCCCTTTTTGGGGTCCCCCTCACACCCAAATGGGAGGCACACCCAAATTTTGGGGGTATTTTGGGAGTACCTGAGGGAGGGGAGGTCGGGGAGCCTCTCGGGGGCACGGGGGTCCAGGAGGCTCAGCGGGGGTCCGTGAGGAGGAACAGGGACACGGCTCTCTGCACTGGGGAGGGGGTCCAGCACCCCAAAAACACCCCCAAAACACCCCAAAATACCCCAAAAACACCCCAAAAACACCCCAAAATACCCCCAAACACCCCAAAATACCCCAAAGATACAAAAAACCACCCCCAAACACCTCCAAAAATGCCCCCAAACCACCCAAAAATACAAAAACCACTTAAAATACCCCCAAACACCCAAAATACTCCCCCAAAATGCCCCAAAGCACAAAAAACCACCCCCATTTAAAACACCCCAAAATGCCCCAAAAATGCACAAAAACCACCCCAAAATACCCCAAAACACTTGAAATACCCCAAACACCCAAAAATACAAAAAACCACCCAAAAATACCCCCAAAACACCCCAAAATGCCCCAAAACCACCCCAGGAATGCCAGACCGCTTCCAAAGATGCTGCGAGGCTTAGCATGCTTGACGGTGCCCAGAAGCACAGAGGCACTTTAGAGTGTACAAAGGCGCCCCAAGTGCCCCACAGATGCGCAAGGCCTCGGTGCACAGGTGCGCCCAAGGCGCTCCGGAGTAACCCCCGAGGCGCCCCAGATCTTTTTGGTAACGCAGGCGCTAGGATAGCGCCCGAAGTGCAGGGCATCAGATGCTGAATGCCCCAAGACGCATCAGATGCACAGGCCCACTTCCCAGAGGTACTTTGACCATACAGTGCTAGACCATCATGACGCCCACAAAGATCGTCGCCGTATCTTTAGAGTACCGCCAGGAGTCCCAGGTTCATCACGGCCTTCTGTCTACAGATCACGCTTAGTCACTGATTCCCGCCCAATTCCCACCCCCGAGATCCCCCAGGACCCACACACTTTGCTGGGTTCCTCTGACCCATTGCGCCATCCCCAAGATCCCTCCCCGGCTCATTCTCCCTTTAAATCCACTCTTAATCCCCCAAAAATCCCTCAGTCTCCTCAAACCCCAAAATCCCCCAGCCCCTTTCCAGCCCCAAATCTCCCTTCACCCCCAAATCCCTCCCCAAATCCCCTTCACTCCCCAAATCCCCCCAGCCCCTTTCCACCCCCAAATCCCTCCAGCCCCCTCAACCCCCAAATTCCCTCCAGCCCCATTTCACCTCCCAAATCCTCCCAAATCCCCCCAGCCCTTCCCACTCCCAAGTCCCCTCCAGCCCCCTCAACCCCCAAATTCCCTCAGCCCCATTTCAGCCCCCAAATCCCCTCCCAAATCCCCCAGCCCCTTTTCCACCCCCAAATCCCCCTCTCACCCCCAAATCCCTCCCCAAATCCCCCTCAACCCTTTCCACCCCCAAATCCCCCCAAATCACCCCCAGACCCCTTTGCCTCCCAAATTCCCCCAGCCCTTCCCACCCCCAAATCCTCCAACCCCCTCAACCCCCAAATTCCTCTCAGCCCATTTCACCCCCAAAATCCCGTCCCAAATGCCTCCAGCCCTTTCCACCCCCAAATCCCTTCACCCCCAAATTCCCCCAGTCCTTTCCACCCCCAAATCCCTCCCAAATCCCCCAGCCTTCCCACCCCCAAAATCCCCTTCACCCCCAAATTCCCCCTAGCCCTTCCCACCCCCAAATCCCTCTCAAGTCGCTCCTTACTCCCAAATCCCCCAGAACCCTTCCCACCCCAAAATTCCCCTCCCCAGCTCCTTCTCACCCCCAAATCTCCCCTTCACCCCCAAATCCCCCAGCCCTTCCCACCCCCAAATCTCCCTTCACCCCCAAATTCCTCCCCAGCCCTTTTCACCCCAAAATCCCTCCCCAGCTCCTTCTCATTCCCAAATCCACCTCTCATCCCCAAAATCCTCAATCTCCCTCAACCCCAAAATCCTCCCAGCCCATTTCAGCCCCCAAATTCCCTCCCAAATCCCTCCCAGCCTTCCCACCCCCAAATCCCCTCTCCCCCAAATCCTCCCCAATCCCTCCAGCCCTTTCACCCCCAAATCACCCCCAGACCCTTTGCCTCCCAAATTCCCCCCAGCCCTTCCACCCCCAAATCCCCTCAACCCCCTCAACCCCCAAATTCCCTCAGCCCCATTTCAGCTCCCAAATCCCCCAGCCCCTTCTCACCACTCAAATCCACCCTTCATCCCCAAAATCCCCTCAGCCCCCTCAACCCCCAAATTTCCCCCAACCCCATTTCAGCCCCCCAAATTCCCTCCCAAATCCCCCAGCCCTTTCTAACCCCCAAATCCCTCTCCAAATCCCTCCTTTACCCCCAAATCCCCCAGGCCCTTTCCACTCCCCAAATCCCTCCTTCATCCCCAAATTCCCTCCCAGCCCTTCCACCCCCAAAATCCCCTTCACCCCCAAATCTCCCTTTCACCCCCCAAATCCCCCAGCCCTTCCCACCCCCAAATCTCCTTCACCCCCAAATCCCCCAGCCCCTTTCTAACCCCAAATCTCTCCCTTCACCCCCAAATCCTTCCCCAAATCCATAACTCTCCCAGACCCCCTTTGCCCTAAATCCCCCAAATCTTGCCTTCATCCCTCAAATCCCTCCTTCACCCCCAAATCCTCCCCAGCCCCTTCCCACCCCCAAATCTCCCCTTCACCCCCAAATCCCCCAGCCCCTTCCCACCCCCAAATCTCCCCTTCACCCCAAATCCTTCCCCAAATCCCCCAGACCCCCTTTACCCCCAAAACCTCCCCAAATCTTGCCTTAGCCCCCAAATTCCCTCCCAGCCCCTTTCCACCCCCAAAATCCCCCTTCACCCCCAAAATCCCCCCAGGTCCTTCCCACCCCCCAAAATCCCCCAATTTGGGGTCCCCCACCTTCGTAGGCCTTGGCAGCGCTGACCAGGCTGGCCCATTCCAGCCCCGCCGTGTCGGGCAGGGGGATCAGCCCGGGGTCCATCCGGCACAGGGGCAGCTCTGGGGACACCCCAGGGGCTGGGGGGACACCCCAAAATCACCCACGGCACCAAAACATCCCAAAACAACCCCAAAACGACCCCAAAAACATTCACATCCTTCACGGGAAACCCAAATGTCACAGTGCCCAAAACATCCCCAAAACAACCCCAAAAACATTCACATCCTTCATGGGATACCCAAATATCAGTCATGGTACCAAAACATCCCAAAACAACCCCAAAAACATTCACATCCTTCATGGGATACCCCAAAATCAGTCATGGCACCAAAACATCCCAAAACAACCCCAAAAACATTCACATCCTTCAGGGGATACCCCAAAATCATTCACGGCACCAAAACATCCCAAAACCGCCCCAAAAACATTCACATCCTTCAGGGGAAACCCCAAAATCACTCATGGTACCCAAAACATCCCAAAACACCCCAAAACAACCCCAAAAACATTCACATCCTTCATGGGATACCCCAAAATCACTCACGGCACCAAAACGACCCCAAAACACCCCAAAAACATTCACATCCTTCAGGGGATACCCCAAAATCAGTCATGGCACCAAAACATCCCAAAACATTCACATCCTTCAGGGGACACCCCAAAATCACTCATGGTACCCAAAACATCCCAAAACACCCCAAAACAACCCCAAAAACATTCACATCCTTCATGGGATACCCCAAAATCACCCACGGCACCAAAACGACCCCAAAACATTCACATCCTTCAAGGGACACCCCAAAATCAGTCACAGCACCAAAACGACCCTAAAATAGTCACATCCTTCATGGGATACCCCAAAATCACTCACGGCACCCAAAACAACCCCAAAACAACCCCAAAACATTCACATCCTTCAGGGAATACCCCAAAATCACTCACGGCACCCAAAACAACCCCAAAACAACCCCAAAAACATTCACATCCTTCAGGGGACACCCCAAAATCAGTCATGGCACCAAAACATCCCAAAACATTCACATCCTTCAGGGGACACCCCAAAATCACTCATGGCACCAAAATGACCCCAAAACACCCCAAAACATTCACATCCTTCAGGGGATACCCCAAAATCACCCATGGCACCAAAATGACCCCAAAACATTCACATCCTTCATGGGACACCCCAAAATCACTCATGGCACCAAAATGACCCCAAACAACCCCAAAAACATTCACATCCTTCATGGGATACCCCAAAATCAGTCATGGCACCAAAATGACCCCAAACAACCCCAAAACATTCACATCCTTCAGGGGAAACCCCAAAATCACTCATGGCACCCAAAACATCCCAAAACATTCACATCCTTCATGAGATACCCAAATATCAGTCATGGCACCAAAACATCCCAAAACCACCCCAAAACATTCACATCCTTCATAGGATACCCCAAATTCACTCACGGCACCAAAACAACCCCAAAACGACACCAAAACATTCACATCCTTCAGGGGAAACCCCAAAATCACCCACGGCACCAAAACATCCCAAAACAGCCCCAAAACAACCCCAAAACATTCACATCCTTCAGGGGATACCCCAAAATCACTCATGGCACCCAAAATGACCCCAAACAGCCCCAAAACATTCATATCCTTCAGGAGATACCCCAAAATCACCCACAGAACCCAGAACAACCCCAAAACACCCCAACAACCCCAAAACATTCACATTCTTCATGAGATACCCCAAAATCACTCACGGCACCCAAAACATCCCAAAACGGCCCCAAAAACATTCATATCCTTCATGGGAAACCCAAATATCAGTCATGGCACCAAAACATCCCCAAACACCCCAAAACATTCACATCCTTCAGGGGATACCCCAAAATCACTCACAGCACCAAAATGACCCCAAAACGACCCCAAAAACATTCATATCCTTCAGGGGACACCCCAAAATCACCCACGGCACCAAAACGACCCCAAAACATTCACATCCTTCAAGGGACACCCCAAAATCACCCATGGCACCAAAACATCCCAAAACAACCCCAAAACATTCACATCCTTCATGGGAAACCCCAAAATCACTCATGGTACCCAAAACCACCCCAAAACACCCCAAAAACATTCACATCCTTCAGGGAATACCCCAAAATCAGTCATGGCACCAAACATCCCAAACACCCCAAAAACATTCACATCCTTCATGGATACCCCAAAATCAGTCATGGCACCAAAATGACCCCAAACAACCCCAAAACATTCACATCCTTCAGGGGAAACCCCAAAATCACTCATGGCACCCAAAACATCCCAAAACATTCACATCCTTCATGAGATACCCAAATATCAGTCATGGCACCAAAACATCCCAAAACCACCCTCAAAACATTCACATCCTTCATAGGATACCCCAAATTCACTCACGGCACCAAAACAACCCCAAAACGACACCAAAACATTCACATCCTTCAGGGGAAACCCCAAAATCACCCACGGCACCAAAACATCCCAAACAGCCCCAAATAACTCTAAACATTCACATCCTTCAGGGATACCCTAAAATCACTCATGGCACCCAAAATGACCCCAAACAGCCCCAAAACATTCATATCCTTCAGGAGATACCCCAAAATCACCCACAGAACCCAGAACAACCCTAAAACACCCCAACAACCCCAAACATTCACATTCTTCATGAGATACCCCAAAATCACTCACGGCACCCAAAACATCCCAAAACGGCCCCAAAAACATTCATATCCTTCATGGGAAACCCAAATATCAGTCATGGCACCAAAACATCCCCAAACACCCCAAAACATTCACATCCTTCAGGGATACCCCTAAAATCACTCACAGCACCAAAATGACCCCAAACAACCCCAAAACATTCACATCCTTCAGGGGACACCCTAAAATCACTCATGGCACCAAAACGAACCCCAAAACATTCACATCCTTCATAGGACACCCCAAAATCACCCATGGCACCAAATCACCCTAAACAACCCCAAAACATTCACATCCTTCAGGGAATACCCCAAAATCACTCATGGTACCCAAAACCACCCCAAAACACCCCAAAAACATTCACATCCTTCAGGGAATACCCCAAAATCAGTCATGGTACCCAAAACCACCCCAAAACACCCCAAAATATTACATCCTTCAGGATACCTCAAAATCAGTCATGGCACCAAAACTCCTAAACACCCTAAAACATTCACATCCTTCATGGGAAACCCAAATATCAGTCACGGCACCAAAACATCCCCAAAACACCCCAAAACATTCACATCCTTCAGGGGATACCCCAAAATCACCCACGGCACCAAAACATCCCAAAACATCCCAAAACGACCCCAAAACATTCACATCCTTCACGGGAAACCCCAAAAGTCACAGCCCCCAAAACAACCCCAAATTCCCTCCTAAATCCCCCTTTCCATCCCTCAGACCCCCAAATTCCCCCCAAACCCTTTCACCCCCAAACACCTCAAACACCCCAAACTCCCCAAATCCCCCCCAAATTCCCCTTCCCACCCCTCAAATCCCCTTTCCCACCCCCAAACCCTCAAATCTCCCCTCACACCCCAAATTCCCCTTTCCATCCCCCAAACCCCCAAATTCCCCCCAATCCCCACTTCCTCAAATCCCTCTTTCCCACCCCCAAACACCCCCCAAATTCCCTTTGACCCCCAAATCCCCCAATTCCCACTCAAACCCCCTTTCCCACCCTCCAAACACCCCAAATTCCCCCTAAATCCCCCAATTCCCTCAAATCCCCCTTTCCCACCCCAAACACCCCCTAAATCCCCTTGACCCCCCAAATCCCCCAGTTCCCCTCAAATCCCTTCCCACCCCAAACCCCCATTCCCCTGACCCCAATTGCCACTCAAACCCCCTTTCCCACCCCCAAACACCCCTAAATCCCCCTTTGAACCCCCAAATCCCCCAATTCCCACTCAAACCCTCTTTCCCACCCCCAAACCCCAAATTCCACCCTTGACACCCCAAATTCCCCTTTCCATCCCCAAAACCCCCAAATTCCCCCTAAATCCCCATTTCACCCCTCAAATCCCCTTTCCCACCCCCAAACACCCAAATTCCCCTTTGACCCCCAAATCCCCCAATTCCCACTCAAACCCCTCAAATCCCCTCCTGACACCCCAAATTCCCCCAAGCCCCCAAATCTCCCTTAAATCCCCCTTTTCACCCAAATCCCCTTTCAACCCCCAAATCCCTCCCAAACCCCCAAATTCCTCCTAAATCCCCCTTTCCATCCCCCAAACCCCCAAATTCCTCCTAAATCCCCATTTCCACCCTCAAATCCCCTTTCCCACCCCCAAACCCCCAAATTCCCTTTGACCCCCAAACACCCCAAATTCCCTCTTAAATCCCCCAACTCCCTTTGACCCCCAAATCCCCCAATTCCCACTCAAACCCCCTTTCCCACCCCCAAACCCCCAAATTCCCCTTTGACCCCCCAAATCCCCCAATTCCACTCAAACCCCCTTTCCCACCCCCAAACCCCCCAAATTCCCCTTTGACCCCAAATCCCCAATTCCCACTCAAACCCCCTTTCCCACCTCCAAACCCCCAAATCCTCCCTTGACCCCCAAATCCCCCAATTCCACTCAAACCCCTTTCCACCCCCAAACACCCCCTAAATCCCCCAAATCCCCCCTCTGACCCCCCAAGCCCCCTCACCCTTCCTGTCCTGGGGGTGCTGCCGGCGGCTGGGCAGGGTGCTGGAGGGATAAACCCCCGGGAACGCCTCGGGATCCAGGGTTGGGATGCGGGATTTGGGGTCGGGGGGGTCCCGGCGCCCCCCGCACAGACTCTCGTCCGACAGCGTCCTCTGCAGGGGCTGCACGGGAATTTGGGGGGGGGTCACCCCTCTGGGGGAGGGAAAGGGGAGGGAAAAAGGCTGGGAATTTCGGGAATTCCCTCTCACAGGGGGGGTTTCCGGCTCGGGGGCCGAGGAATCCATGAGGATGAGGCGCTTCAGGTCGTCCTCGATGCTGGATTTGGGGGCGCGCCGGGGGGAGCGGAGGTCGCGGAGCGAGGCCCGGAGACGGGGCTGGCCGAAGACATTCACCTGTCTGGGGGGAATATGGGGAGTGGGGGATCCCAAAATCCATGGGGGAATCCCAAAATCCATGGGGGACACCCCAATCCTGAGGGGAACCCCAAAAATCCCAGGGGTGAAGGTCCCGGAGATGGGGCTGGTTGAAGACATTCACCTGCCTGGGGGGGGGAAATGGGGATTGGGGGATCCCAAAATCTATGGGGGAATCCCAAAATCCATGGGGGACACCCCAATCCTGAGGGGAACCCAAAAAAACCCCACAATCCTGAGGGGAACCCCAAAAAATCCCAGGGCTGAAGGTCCCGGAGATGGGGCTGGCCGAAGACATTCACCTGCCTGGGGGGGGGAAATGGGGATTGGGGGATCCCAAAATCCATGGGGGAATCCCAAAATCCATGGAGGACACCCAAAATCCCAAAGGGATCCCCCAATCCTGAGGGGAACCCAAAAAAAACCCACAATCCTGAGGGGAACCCCAAAAATCCCAGGGGTGAAGGTCCCGGAGACAGAGCTGGCCGAAGACATTCACCTGTCTGGGGGGGGGAAATGGGGATTGTGGGATCCCAAAATCCATGGGGGACACCCCAATCCTGAGGGGAACCCAAAAAAACCCCACAATCCTGAGGGGAACCCCAAAAAATCCCAGGGGTGAAGGTCCCAGAGACAGGGCTGGCCGAAGACATTCACCTGTCTATGGGGGGGAAATGGGGATTGGGGGATCCCAAAATCTATGGGGGAATCCCAAAATCCATGGGGGACACCCCAAATCCCAAAGGGATCTCCCAATCCTAAAGGGAACCCCAAAAATCCCAGGGGTGAAGGTCCCGGAGACGGGGCTGGCCGAAGACATTCACCTGTCTGTGGGGGGGAAATGGGGATTGGGGGATCCCAAAATCTATGGGGGAATCCCAAAATCCATGGGGGACACCCCAATCCTGAGGGGAACCCAAAAAAACCCCACAATCCTGAGGGGAACCCCAAAAAATCCCAGGGGTGAAGGTCCCGGAGATGGGGCTGGTCGAAGACATTGACCTGTCTGGCGGGGGGAAATGGGGATTGGGGGATCCCAAAATCTATGGGGGAATCCCAAAATCCATGGGGGACACCCCAAATCCCAAAGGGATCCCCCAATCCTAAAGGGAACCCCAAAAATCCCAGGGGTGAAGGTCCCGGAGACGGGGCTGGCCGAAGACATTCACCTGCCTGGGGGGGGGGGAATGGGGATTGGGGGATCCCAAAATCCATGGGGGAATCCCAAAATCCATGGGGGAAACCCCAATCCTGAGGGGAACCCAAAAAATCCCAGGGGTGAAGGTCCCGGAGACGGGGCTGGCCGAAGACATTCACCTGTCTATGGGGGGGAAAATGGGGATTGGGGGATCCCAAAATCCATGGGGGAATCCCAAAATCCTACAGGGATCCCTCAAACACCCCAAAAATCCCATTTGAGGCTCCTTTGCCTTTGACCCCCTTTTTTAGGGTCCTGCCCCCCCTTTTTGGGCTCCTGTGCCCTCAATCCCCATTTTTGGGGTCCTGTCCCCCATTTTGGGCTCCTGTGTCCTTTGACCCCATTTTCAGGGTCCTGCCCCCATTTTGGGTTCCTGTGCCCCTGACCCCCTTTTTGGGGTCTTGCCCCCCCATTTTGGGCTCCTGTGCCCCTGACCCCATTTTTGGGGTCCTGCCCCCCCTTTTTTGGGCTCCTGTGCCCTCGATCCCATTTTTGGGGTCTTGCCCCCCCATTTTGGGCTCCTGTGCCCCTGACCCCATTTTTGGGGTCCTGCCCCCCCTTTTTTGGGCTCCTGTGCCCTCGATCCCATTTTTGGGGTCCTGCCCCCCCATTTTGGGCTCCTGTGCCCTCGATCCCCATTTTCAGGGTCCCGCCCCCTGTTTTTGGGGTCCCCCCACTCACTTTCTGGGCTCGGGGGGCTCCTCGGGCCGTTTCCATCCCGGCGCCGCCGCCGCTTTGCTCCTGCCGGGGGTCTTGGAGAAGAAGGATTTGGGGACGGAAGCGGAAAGTTGGGGGGCGGCCGAGGAGGGGAGGAGGGGCCGGGGGCTGGAACTGCCGGGAAAAGCGGGATCACCACGTGGGAATTCCCAAAAAAATCACCACCCCCCTGCCGATCCAGGGGGTGTGGGGGATCCAGGGATGAGGGGGACGCCGCCCCCACCTGGGCTTGAAGGCGTCGGGGGCGGCGGAATTCCCGCTTTTCTGCCGGCAGCTCTTCCCGGAGGGGGGGGACGGATCCCGCCTGGAATCGGCGGCGCCGCCGCTGCTGGATTTGGGAATCTTGGCGTCCCGCTGGGGGCCGGCTCTGGCGGGGGCGTCGATGCCGCTGTCGCTGGAGCCGCCCTTGGTGGGATTGGGGCTGGGATTGGGGTCGGGATCGGGGTCGGAGCCCGCGGGATCGGCCGGGTCGGACCAGCGCTCGTCGCTGTGGCCGCTGGAGGCGGTGCTGGACAGGGTGTTGGTGCTGGAATGGCTGGAATACGGCGGCTCCCCCGGCTGGAAAATGTTGGGAAGGCCCGGGGGGGGTTGGATTTTTGGGGGGGATGAGAAAGGGAAAAGGGCAAGGGGGAAGGTGGGACCATGAATGGCTGGGGCTCCCGGAATTCCTGGGGCTCCCGGAACCCCTGGTGCTCCCAAAATTCCCGAAGTCCCTGGTGGTCCCAGAATCCCTGGTGCTTTTGGGATCTCCTGGTGGTCCCCAAAATCCCTGGAGCTCCTGGAATCCCTGGTGCTCCCAAAATTGCTGGTGGTCCCAAAATCCCTGGTGCTTTTGGAATCTCCTGATGCTCCCAGAATCCCTGGTGGTCCCAAAATCCCTGGTGCTCTTGGAATCTCCTGATGCTCCCAGAATCCTTGGGGCTCCCAAAATCCCTGGTGCTCTTGGAATCCCCAGGTGCTCCCAAAATCCCTGGTGCTCTTGGAATCCCCAGGTGCTCCCAAAATCCCTGGTGCTCTTGGAATCCCCTAGTGTTCCCAGGATCCCTGGTGGTCCCAGAATCCCTGGAGCTCCCAAAATCCCTGCTGTTCCCGGGATCCCTGCTGTTCCCAGGATCCCTGCTGTTCCCAGGATCCCTGCTGTTCCCGGGATCCCCGGATCTCCCGGCTCACCTTGGAATGCCTGCTGGGCGAGTCCTTCCCGCCGGGCTCCTGCCGGCCTGGCCGTTTCCCGCCGGGCAGCCGCGACTGTGCCGGGACGTGCCAGAGGGGCTCTGGAATTCCAGAGGCGCCAAATCACTGGGATAACCCCCCCCTCATCCAAGGGGTATCCCAGGATATCCCGAGCCCTCCTGATGTTCCCATACCCGGTTTGTGGCGCTCCATGGTGCCCTCGTGGCTGCTGATCCCTCCTCCGGACGAGGAGTCGTCGTGGCTGGAGTGTCCGGAGTGTCCGGAGGAGTGTCCGGAGTGTCCGGAGGAGTGTCCGGAGTGCGGCTCCCCCGGGAACGCCGAGCGCCCGCCGTACCTACCCCGGCAAAGAAAACTCAGGAATGACCCCCCCATCCCAAAATCCCAGCGTTCCCCTCCCAAATTCCCCCCCAGTGCCCATTCCCACCTCTCCGGGAGGGTTTGTAGCGAGCGTAGGCCGTGCCGGCGCCGCCGGGGGCTGAGAAGCTTCCGGAAGGTTGCCGGTAGGGCTGTCCCGGCGCGCCGGGGGCGGCCTGGGGGGTCTCCGGGAAGCTCAGGGGTCTGGGTGGGAAAAGCAAGGTGGGGATGTGAGCGAGGGATGATGCTGATATCACCAGTGTGTCCCCCCCACACCTGCACCCCCCCACCCGCAGCCCCCTCACCTCTTGCCGTGGGGCGGCTCCCGGTGCGGTGCCGGCGGGGGTTTGGCGCGTTTGGGCGCGGTGGGGCCGCTCCACTGCCAGCCCGCGCTGCTGCGGAACGGCGGCCGGAACGCCGGGAACGGCTCCGGCTCCGCCTTGGGCTCCGCCGCGCCCGAGCCCAGCGCCAGAGACTCCGACCAGCCCCTGCCGACATGGAGTGGGGTCAGGGGGGACAGTGGGGACATGGGGGACATGGGGGAAGGGGACTCTGACCAGCCCCTGCCAACATGGAGTGGGGTCAGGGGGACACGGGGAAGGGATTTGGATCAGCCCCTGCCAACATGGAGTGGGGTCAGGGGACACAGGGGACACAGGGAAGGGGATTCTAACCAGCCCCTGCAACACACACAGGGTCAGGGGACATGGGGACATGGGGACATGGGGACATGGGGAAGGGATTTGGACCAGCCCCTGCCGACATGGAGTGGGGTCAGGGGACATGGGGACACGGGGACACGGGGAAGGGGACTCTGACCAGCCCCTGCCGACACACAGGGGTCAGGGGACACGGGGGACACGGGGGAAGGGGATTCCAAGGGATTCGACCAGCCCCTGCCGACACACACAGGGGTCAGGGGGACATGGGGACACGGGGAAGGGGATTCCAACCAGCCCCTGCCGACACACACAGGGTCAGGGGGACATGGGGACACAATGGGGAAGGGATTCGGACCAGCCCTGCTGACACACACAGGGTCAGGGGACATGGGGGACACGGGGAAGGGGATTCCAACCAGCCCCTGCCACACATCGGACAGGGGGTCAGGGGGACAGTGGAAACATGGGGGACACGGGGAAGGGGATTTGGACCAGTCCCTGCTGACACACACAGGGGTCAGGGGACATGGGGGACATGGGGAAGGGGATTCCAACCAGCCCCTGCTGACACACACAGGGTCAGGGGACAGTACACAGGGGACACAGGGAAGGATTCCAGGGATTCAGACCAGCCCTGCTGACACCCAGACGGGTCAGGGGACATGGGGACACGAGGAGGGATTCCAAGGGGACTCCGACCAGCCCCTGCCGACACACACAGGGGCTAGGGGACACGGGGACATGGGGAAGGGGCAGCACGGCCGGCACAGGGGTGGCACAGGGGTGGCACAGGGATGGCAACAAAGGCACAGGGAGGGTACAGATGGCACCAAGGGCACAAGGATGGCATGGATAGAGCCCATGGCACCCATGTCATCCCAGTGTCACCCACGTCACCCCAGTGTCACCCACGTCACACCAGTGTCACCCATGTCACCCCCGTCACCCATATCACACCAATGTCACCCCAGTGTTACCCCCGTCATCCCAATGTCACCCCCATCACCCTAGTGTCACCCATGTCACCCCAGTGCCACCCCGTCACCCCAGTGTCACCCCAGTGTCACCCCAGTGTCACCCATGTCACATCAATGTCACCCATGTCACCCCAGTGCCACCCTTGTCACCCCAGTGTCACCCCTGTCACCTGCAGGGTGTCCATCCTCATGTGGCACACCGATGATCATCCATGACGGTGCACCAATGTCATCCATGTCACACCCGTGTCACCCACGTCACCCCACTGTCACCCATGTCACACCAGTGCCACCCACGTCACCCATATCACACCAGTGTCACCCTCAGTGCCCCATCACCCCTGTACCTGCGGGGCGCCCCGTCCTCGTGGGGGGGCACGATGACCACCCTGACGGTGACGGAGGTGCGCAGCAGGTCGATCATCTGCTCGTGGTTCAGCGCCACAGCCACCACCCCCATCACACCCCCGTCACCTCAGTGTCACCCCTGTCACCCCCATCACCCCAGTGTCACCCCAGTGTCACCCCAGTGTCACCCCAGTGTCACCCCTGTCACCCCAGTGTCACCCCAGTGCCACCCCAGTGTCACCCCCCGTACCTGCGGGGTGCCCCATCCTCGTGGGGGGCACGATGACCACCCTGACGGTGACGGAGGTGCGCAGCAGGTCGATCATCTGCTCGTGGCTCAGCGCCACGGTCACCAGCCCCCATCACACCCCTGTCACCCCAGTGTCACCCCAGTGTCACCCCAGTGTCACCCCCGTACCTGCGGGGCGCCCCATCCTCGTGGGGGCACGATGACCACCCTGACGGTGACGGAGGTGCGCAGCAGGTCGATCATCTGCTCGTGGCTCAGCGCCACAGCCACCAGCCCCCATCACACCCCTGTCACCCCAGTGTCACCCCAGTGTCACCCCAGTGTCACCCCCATATACCTGCGGGGTGCCCCGTCCTCGTGGGGGGGCACGATGACCACCCTGACGGTGACGGAGGTGCGCAGCAGGTCGATCATCTGCTCGTGGCTCAGCGCCACGGCCGCCACCTTGCACACCTCGACCAGGCGGCTGCCGCGGCGCAGCCCGGCCTGCCAGGCGAAGCCGTAGTCCTCCACCTCGGCCACGGTGCCGTCGGGCTGCACGTGGAAGCCCAGCTGGCCCAGCCCGTTGCGCCGCAGCGTCATGTCCACCGTGTCGCAGCCCGACGTCGTGGCCTGGGGACACCGCGGGGGGGACACGGGGGGGAGTCAGGGGGGATGTGGGGGGACATGGTGGGGACACCGTTTTTCCACCCTCTCCCACACCTGCCCCGTTCCAGACCCTCCCCCTCTCCCACCCCCGCCCCATTTCTGACCCCTCTCTCCCACCTGCCCCATTTCTGACCCTCTCTCCCCTGCCCCATTTCTGACCCTCTCCTCTCCCAACACCCTGTCCCATTTCTGACCCTCTCTCCCTGCCCCATTTCTGACCCTCTCCCTCTCCCACCCACCTGTCCCATTTCTGACCCTTCCCCATCTCCCAACCCCTGCCCCATTTCTGACCCTCCCCATTTCTGAGCCCCTCTCCCCCATTTCAGTCCCTCCCCATTTTTGGACCCCTCCCCATTCCAGTCCCTCCCCTGTTTTGGACCCTCCCATTCCAGTCCTTTCCCCATTTTTGACCCCTCCCCATTCCAGACCCTCCTTCTCCTACCCCTCCCATTTTGCACACCTCCCCCATTTTCCCACCCTCTCCCCCTGCCCATTTCTGACCCTCACCCTCTCCTCTCCCATCTCATTTCAGTCCTCCCCATTTTGCCTCTCCTCATTTTTGACCCTCCCTCTCCCCACCCCTCCCCATTCCAGTCCTTCCCCATTTTTGACCCCTCCCATTTTTTTTCACCCTCCCCCTCTCCCCCCTCTCCCTCCTATTCTTCCAGCTCCCTCCCTCCCCTCCCCCTTTCCTCCCACCCCCAGACCCATTCCCCTCTCCCTCACCCCCTGAGCCCATCTGCCACCGACCTCTCCTTGACCTCCTCCTCCCCCATACCAGTCCCTCCCTCTCCCCCTCTTTCCCCACCCCAGCCCCATCCCCTGCCCTCACCCTGAGCCTCTGCACGATCTCCTTGACCTCCTCCTCGCCTCCATCTCCCGCCCTGACGCTGACGTGGTCTCCGCGGCCGTGGTAGATGCGCAGCAGGGCCCCGTCGGCGCTCCAGCCGATGACGTCCCCGGTGAAGCAGTTGAACACCACCTCCCTGGCGCCCAGGTCCAGCAGCACCACGAACTCGTTGGACACGCCCAGGGCGCAGGGCACGTCGGCGCCGCGGGCGAAGTCGCGGGCGGCCACGCGCCAGGCCACGGCCCCGGCGCTCTCCCGCTCGGCGCCGGCGCGCGCCTTGGCCTTCTCCTTCCTCTTGGAGGCCAGCGAGATGAGGTTGAACTTGCCGGCCGAGTCCACGGGCGTGTTGGTGACGTAGTTCTCGGCCAGGTCCTTCAGGTACTCCTGGCGCGTGCGGGTGGCCATGGTGCGGAACTTGTCCGGACTTGTGGGCGGCGTTCTCGGCGTTGATGGCCTTGGCCAGCAGGAAGTCGCGGAACTGCTCGGACTTGCGGAAGGTGACGCCGGGCGGGATGGGGGGCCCGAAGGGGGGCACGTCCTTGGAGCGGGTGACGGCCACGCTGCGGGGCAGGGGGATGAGGGAGGGGGTGGGAGGAGTGTTGGGTTCGTCCAACTGGTGGGAGCCTTCAGGCCCTGGGGGTAGAAGAGCTCGGGGGGCATCCCACCACCTTTGGGGTCATCCAGCCTCTGGGGTCATCTGACCACCTTTAGGGTCATCTGACCACCTTTGGGATCACCCAACCTCTGGGGTCATCTAACCACCTTTAGGGTCATCTGACCACCTTTGGGATCACCCAAGCACCTTTAGGGTCATCTGACCACCTTTGGGGTCATCCAACCACCTCTGGGGTCACCCAGCCTCTGGGGTCATCTGACCACCTTTGGGATCACCCAAGCACCTTTGGGCTCACCCAGCCTCTGGGGTCATCTGACCACCTTTAGGGTCATCTGACCACCTTTGGGATCACCCAAGCACCTTTAGGGTCATCTGACCACCTTTGGGATCACCCAAGCGTTGGGTTCATCCAATAACCTTTGGGGTCACCCAGCTCTTGGGATCAGCCAACCTCAGGGATCCTCCAACCACCTTTGGGATCACCCGGCTGTCGGGATCCCCCAACTCTTGGGATCCTTCAATCCTTAGGACCACCCAATCTCTGGGATCACCCAGGACCACCTCTGGGATCCCCCAACCCTTGGGATCACCCAACCACTGACTCAACGCTTCCCAACACAAGGAACAATCCCAAAATCCCACCTCAAACCCCCCCAGAGCTGCAGGACTCGTTCTCCCGACCCTTCTCCGGCTCCTCCAGCCGCATCCCATTTTTTTGGCCGGGGCTGATCCTTTCCCGGGATTCCGGAGCCCCTCACCTGTAGGAGACGTTCTCGGTGCAGGGGTGGTGGGCCCTGACGATGATGAAGACGTGCTGGAAGTGGGAGCGGATGTTCTGGGGGGTGAAGGGCAGCGCCCCGGGCTCCTGGAAGATGATGGTGACGATGTCGTTGCCGATGTGCCTCTTCCGGAGCAGCTGGGAAGGGAAGGGAAAACCACCCGGAATGGAGGGGATGGAGCATCCAGGCCTCGGGATCACCCGGTCTATGGGATCCTCCAGCCACCTTTGGGAGCTCCCAACCCTTGGGATCAACCAACTTGGGGATCACCAACCACCTTTGGGATCACCCAGCCACCTCTGGGAGCACCCAACCACCTCTGGGAGCACCCAACCACCTCTGGGAGCACCCAGCCACCTCTGGGAGCACCCAGCCACCTTTGGGATCACCCAAAAACCTTTGGGATCACCCAACGCTTGGGAACACCCAACCCCCTCTTTGGGATCATCCATCTTCTGGGATCACCCGACCACCTCTTTGGGCTCACCCAACCCTTGGGATCACCCAACCCTTGGACTCACCCAACCCATGGGATCACCCAACCCATGGGATCACCCGACCCATGGGCTCACCCAACCCATGGGATCACCCGACCCATGGGATCACCCAGCCCTGGGCTCACCCAACCCATGGGATCACCCAACCCATGGGATCACTCAACCCATAGGATCACTCGACCTCTGGCCCCACCCAGCCCTGGGCTCACCCGACCTCAGGGGGAATGGGCTGGGACCCCCATGCTGGGGGCGGTGGTACCTGCTGGCGGTTGTTGGGGGTGTAGGGCAGCATGGTGGACACGTGGAACATGATCTCGTAGTCCTGGTACGTGGTGTACAGCGAGTGGGTGCCCGTGGAATCGGCTGTGGGGGGCGGGAACGGTGGCTCAGGGGGATCTCAGGGGGATCCAGAGGGATCTCAGGGGGATCCAGGGACACTCCCAGCCCCCCCAAGCCCCGGCAGACCCCCCGGGGGTCCCGTCACCCACTCTTGGTGTCCAACTGCGCCGCGTATTTGCTGAAGGACTTGAGGGACACCTTCTCCCCCAGCAGCGCCAGGAACTCCTCCAGGGCCGGCCCGGCCTCCTCGTTGTTGTACATCTCCTCCTCCGAGCTCTGCCCGGCCTTGCAGTACAGGATCCCCACCTTGTGCCGCCGGCACAGCTGCGGGAAGAGCGGGAGTCAATCCCACCCCAGCCCTGTGTCCCCCCCCCAAACCCCCCAAAAACAACCCCCTCACCCACCCCCTGCTCGTCCAGCTTGAGCAGCTGCTCGGTGACTTTGGGGGTGCTGAGGGCCAGGCGCAGGCAGTGGATGTTGAGCTCGGGGATGACGTATTCCAGCGTGTCCCGCAGAGGGAGGCCCCGCACCGTGCCCGGCTTGCTGGTGGTGGGAGTGGCGTCCTCCAGGATGGATCCGCGGAGCGTCACCAGCTGGGAAGGGAATGGGAGAGTGGGAATGTCGACTACGGACACCACAGCGGAGAGGGGACAGAACCACGGACACCACACCCAGAGAGGGGATGGAACCACCGGAGAGGGGACAGAACCACGGACACCGCAGTGGAGAGGGGATGGAACCACGGACACCACACCAGAGCAGGGATAGAACCACGGACACCACACCCAGAGAGGGGATGGAACCACCAGAGAGGGGACAGAACCACGGACACCACACCCAGAGAGGGGATGGAACCACGGACACCACACCAGAGCAGGGATAGAACCACGGACACCACACCCAGAGAGGGGATGGAACCACGGACACCACACCAGAGCAGGGATAGAACCACGGACACCACACCCAGAGAGGGGATGGAACCACGGACACCACACCAGAGCAGGGATAGAACCACGGACACCACACCCAGAGAGGGGATGGAACCACCAGAGAGGGGACAGAACCACGGACACCACACCCAGAGAGGGGATGGAACCACGGACACCACACCAGAGCAGGGATAGAACCACGGACACCGCACCCAGAGAGGAGATGGAACCATCAGAGAGGGGACAGAACCATGGACACCGCACCCAGAGAGGGGACAGAACCACAGACACCACACCCAGAGAGGGGATGGAACCACCGGAGAGGGGACAGAACCACAGACACCACAAGGTGACGGAACCATGGACACCGCACCCAGAGAGGGGACAGAACCACAGACACCACACCCAGAGGGGATAGAACCACGGACACCACACCCAGAGAGGGGATGGAACCACCGGAGAGGGGACAGAACCACGGACACCACACCCAGAGAGGGGATGGAACCACCAGAGAGGGGACAGAACCATGGACACCACACCCAGAGAGGGGATGGAACCACCAGAGAGGGGACAGAACCACGGACACCACACACAGAGAGGGGATGGAACCACCGGAGAGGGGACAGAACCATGGACACCACAGCGGAGAGGGGACGGAACCATGAACACCACAAAGGGACAGAACCACGGACACCACATACGGAGCAGGGACAGAACCACGGACACCACACACAGAGAGGGGACGGAACCACGGACACCACACCCTGAGCAAGGACAGAACCACGGACAACCACAAGGGGATGGAACCACGGACACCACACCCGGAGAGGGGACGGAACCACGGACACCACACCTGGAGCAGGGTCAGACCCACGGACACCACACCCGGAGAGGGGACGGAACCACGGACACCACACACGGACAGGGGACAGAACCACGGACACCACACCCGGAGCAGGGACAGACCCCCGGACACCACACCCGGAGCAGGGACAGAACCACAGACACCACACCCGGAGAGGGGACAGACCCACGGACACCACACCCGGAGAGGGGACAGACCCACGGACACCACACCCGGAGCAGGGACAGACCCACGGACACCACACCCGGAGGGGACAGACCCACGGACACCACACCCGGAGCAGGGACAGATCCCCCGCCGCCCCTCCCGGAGCAGGGTCAGACCCACGGACACCACAAGGGGACAGACCCACGGACACCACACCCGGAGCAGGGACAGACCCACGGACACCACAAGGGGACAGACCCACGGACACCACACCCGGAGAGGGGACAGACCCACGGACACCACAAGGCGATGGAACCACGGACACCACAAGGGGACAGACCACACCCGGAGAGGGGACAGACCCACGGACACCACAACCAGAGCAGGGACAGACCCACGGACACCCATCCCGGAGCAGGGACAGACCCATGGACACCACAAGGGGACAGACCCACAGACACCACACCCGGAGCAGGGACAGACCCACGGACGCCCATCCCAGAGCAGGGACAGACCCACGGACACCCATCCTGGAGCAGGGTCAGACCCACGGACACCACACCCGGAGCAGGGACAGACCCACAGACACCACAAGGGGACAGACCCCCGGCCGCCCATCCCGGAGCAGGGACAGACCCACGGACACCACAGCCGGAGAGGGGACAGACCCACGGACACCACACCCAGAGCAGGGACAGACCCCCGGCCGCCCATCCTGGAGCAGGGTCAGACCCACGGACACCACAAGGGGACAGACCCACGGACACCACAAGGGGACAGACCCCCGGCCGCCCATCCCGGCCGCGGTTCCCAGGGGCGCTCCCAGACCTGGCTGGTGCGGAAGATGAGGCGGTGCTGGTACTGCGGGCCGTGCTCCTTGTGCTCCTCCAGCTTCTCCCGCCGGATGCTCACGGCCACCGGGCCCAGCTTGTCATCCACGCCAAAGTAGTTGGAATGTTCTGGGGAGGAGCAGCGGGATCAGGACGGGGGATATGGGGGTGGGGGGTGTTGGGAGGGGGACACAGAGGGGAGGGGGACACGGGGGGGACAGAGGAGGGAGGTGGGGGATGCATGTGGAGGAGACGAGGCGTGGAAGGACAAGGAAGGACAGGGAAGGGATGGAGAAGGGACACGGAAGGGATGGAGAAGGAACACGAAAAGGATGGAGAACAGACATGGAAGGGATGGAAAAGGGACATGGAAAGGAAACGGAAGGGATGGAAAAGGGACAGGGAAGGGATGGAGAAGGGACAGGGAAGGGATGGAGAAGGGACAGGGAAGGGATGGAAAAGGGACAGGGAAGGGATGGAAAAGGGACAAGGAAGGGATGGAAAAGGGACAAGGAAGGGATGGAGAACGGACATGGAAGGGATGGAGAACAGACATGGAAGGGATGGAGAACAGACATGGACATGGAAAGGGACATGGAAAGGAAACGGAAGGGATGGAAAAGGGACATTGGAAGAGATGGAGAAGGGACATGAAAAGGATGGAGAAGGGACATGAAAGGATGGAGAAGGAACATGGAAGAGATGGAGAAAGGAAATGGAAGGAACAGAGAAGGACACGGAAGGGATGGAGAAGGGACATGGAAGGGATGGAGAAGGGAAATAGAAGGGAAATGGAAAGGATGGAAAAGGGACATTTGAAGAGATGGAGAAGGGACATGGAAGGAACAGAGAAGTGACATAGAAGGGATGGAGAGCAGACACGGAAGGGACATGAAAGGGACGGAGAAGGGACACGAAAAGGATGGAGAAGAGACATGTAAGGGACATGTAAGGGACATGGAGGGACATGGAAAAGGCCCCCACCCCAGCCCCCCCCGATCCCGCGCGTCCCGCACCTTTCCCGTGGAAGTGGTCCCGGTAGTAGCGCGCGCCCAGGTCCACGTGCTCCACGCTGTAGTGCCTGAGGCGCTCGGGGTTGCGCTGCAGCTCCTTGGGCACCTCCAGCACCGAGATGCCAGCGTTGGTGGGTCTGCCGGCGTGGAAAGGCTCCGGGAAGGCCCCCTCGGCCCCCGGCACGGCCGGAGCGCCGGCAGCCCTGGAGAAGCTGAGGTCGCGCTCGCCGGCGCCGCCGATCTCGTTGCGGAAGTGGGGGCAGCTGAGGAGCAGCTCGTTGCTGGTGTTGTCGCCCACGTCGTGCTCCAGGTTCTCCTTGGAGTTGAGGTCCTCGGTGCTGGAGAAGGCGGGGTCGGAGCCGGCGGAGGCGGCGGAGGCGCCGGTGGTGGTGTTGCGGCGCTGGGTGCCGGCGGCGCGCTGCAGGGCGGCGGCGTTGAGGTCGAACAGGATGCTCTGGGCGTCGTAGTGGGCGAAGCCCTTGCGGCACACCCAGCCCTTCCCCGGCGGCTCCGCCGGCGCCCGCGGCTCCTCCGGCTCCTTGCCGTCGCCGTCGTTGCGGGCGCTGCGCAGCTTCCTGAAGATGGACTCGTCGCCCTTGGGGCAGCGGCGCCGCGCCTTGCCGTCCTTGGGCTGCGCCGGCGGCTCCTCGCGCGGCCCGTTCCGACCCTCCGCCTTCGCTGGCGGTGCCGAGGCGGCGTCGCCGAGGCGCTCGGGCGTGCCGGCGCGCCGCTCCGGCCTGCCGGTGCGGAACTCGTTGAGCATGTCGAAGAAGCTCTGCTCCGAGAGGCCCTGCGCGTCGATGGACGAGGTGCTGCCGTACTCGCGGAACAGCCCGCAGGCGCCCCCCGGCTTGGCGCCGCGCGGCTCCGCCGGCTCCTCGGGGTCGCACTCGCTCAGGGTCACCTCGCTGCTGCTGCGGTGCCGCAGCGGCGCCAGGCCCCGCGCCGGCGAGCGCGGCCACCCCTCCTGGAACTCCACGTCCTTGGAGCGCCGGCGCGCCAGGCGGTGCAGGGCTTTGAGGCCGGGCACTCCGGCCGAGGGCTGCTGCCCGCCGGGAAAGCCCGGCCGTCCCGGTTGGCCGGCGCGTCCCGGCCGGCACCGGCGCCGGAATCCTTGGCGGTGCTGGTGGTGTCTCCTCTCCGGGGGGGCCACTCGGCGACGCGGGCGCGCACCCCCATTTTGGGCACGGCCCCGCGCGGGGCGTCGCCCCCCGGCCCCGCCGCCACGGCCCCATTGGGCGCCCAAAAGGCCGCCGGGGACCCCTCGGCATCGGCGCCGTCGTGCCGGGCGGGGCGGTGGGAGCTCATGGTCCGGCGGCGGCGGAGCTGAGCGGGGCCAGGGGGACGGGGCCGCTCATGGCCAGGATGGGGTGGGCACGGAGGCCGGGATGGGTGCCGGGATGGGCACCGGGACGGGCGCGGGCGTCGAGCGGGAGCCGCGGAGCCGAATCCCGCGCCGCCGGCGCATGGCGGGCGGCAGCGCCGGAGCTCACGCCGGGCCGGGCCGGGCGGGCCGGGCCATCCTGTGGGGGTGGGAGAGAAGAGGGTTAGTAGGACACTCCTCCCCTGCTTCCCCAAAATCCCAAATCCACCCTTTTTTTAGCCAAAAACAATGACAGGGCCGCCAGGGTCGCCACTGGGGGGGTGGTGGTGGCCGCTCCGGGTCTCGATCCGTGAGGGATGTTGGGAAGTGAAAAGGTTGAGGGGCACCAGTGGTGGCCCTTCAGACACCCTGCATTATGTGGGTTTGTATCCCTGGGTGTTCCTTGGGTGAGCCTGGAATACGCAGAACTTCCATGGAGGTTCCCAAAGGAATCTTGGAATGTGTTCGTTTCTCTCCCTGGGGGTTCCTCCAGTGGTCTTGGGACAGGTCAGTGAGGGTCTCCAGGTGGTCTTGGAATATGTGGATCTCTCTGCTGGGGATCGTCAAGGATTCTTGGAATATGAAGAGTTATCTCCATGGAGGTTCTTCCAGTGGTCTTGGAATTTCCAGATTTATCCCTGTTGAGGCTCCTCAGGTGGTCTTGGAATTCATGGAATTATCCCTGTTGAGGTTCCTCGAGTGATCCTGGAAATTCCTCAGGTGAGCCTGGAGATTCCTCAGGTGATGCCAGATGTTCCTCAGGTGATCCTGGAGGTTCCCCATGTGGTCTTGGAAAAGGTGGAATTATCCTGTTGAGGTTCCTCAGATGATCCTGGATGTTCCTGGGGTGATCCCGGATGCTCCTCCGGTGCTCCTGGATGTTCCTCAGGCAATCCTGGATGCTCCTCAGGCGATCCTGGATGCTCCTCAGGTGATCCTGGATGTTCCTCAGGCGATCCTGGATGCTCCTCAGGTGATCCTGGATGCTCCTCAGGCGATCCTGGATGTTCCTCAGGTGATCGTGGATGCTCCTCAGGCGATCCTGGATGCTCCTGGGGTGCTCCTGGAACACGTCCCCCTTTCCCCACGGAGCTTGCCCAGGTGGTCTCCACCCTGGAGCCCCTCCCGGAGCCGGACAGACGGACGGACGGGCATTGATCCGTCTGGGATCGGCATTAAACGATCCTGGTTAATCCCGGCGGGAGCCGCCGGCTGGGCGGGGTCGTTAAATCAATACCTGAGCCCTTAATTAAGCGCAGCCCTAACGAGGGGGCTCCAGGGGGGGAGCATCTTCCCAGCGCTAATTCCCTGCATCCCTCGGGAAGGAGCTCCGGGCACTGCATCTTCCACTCGCAGTTTTTGGGGTCAAACCGCCCCGTTTTGGGGTCTCAGCGTCGACTTGCCCTTCTCCGGCTCTTCCCGAGGGAAAGGCAACGCTCATGTTGGATTCTTTTCCCAAAAAACCCGGTTTTCCAATGAAATCTCCTCTTCCCGTGGCCACTTTGGTTATTGGGGAGGCCCCAAATCCCAGCAGGGGTTGATGAATCCTGGGGGGTTTTTTTGCCCCTCCAAAATTGGCACTTGATGCTCCTCCAGGCCAGGAATTCCCAGATTCCTTTGGGAATCTCTGGGTGATCAACAAAATCCAGCGGGAGTATCCACCAGGCACCTCCAGATTATCCAGAACTGGGCTTCGAATCCAGAATTCACCAAATTTTAGGGATTTTACACCAAAACAGAGCCTGATCCCTGGGATTTTGGGAGCATCCACGGCTCAAGCCTCATCCCTTTGGGATACCTGGAATCCTTCCAGGGGGATTCTCCTTCTGGGAGCTCCCCAGACACGATTTGGGGTGAAAAACGAGGGAAAAGGTTTACACACCCCCTGGGAAGGTCGATTCCGCTCCTTAAAAGACCCCAAAATTGGGGTTTTTAAGCCCAAATCCTTCGCTCCAGAGGCGGAAATTCACGGAAGCGCCATCGGGCCCTTCCCACTGACGAGGAGGAGGGAGGGGAGGGAAGGAGATTTTTAATTATTAACCACAAGTTTTTGATAAATTCAGGGAGTTTTTAACTCTTTCCACGCCCCTGGGGAGAGGCGCAGGAGAAAGTCCGGCCACGCCTGTCTTGTAATTAAAAAAATCACGACTTAACGACCCCAAACGAGACGAAATCGCCCCAAAAATCCCCGCTGGGGCTTTTTCCCTCCTCCAGGAGCTGGGAAAAAAACCCCTCATCCCAGGAGTTTGTTTTTTGGGAGGTGGAACCCCCCAAAAAATGATCATTTTGCTGCAGGAAAGAGTGAAAAACGAACCCGAGCGAGGAAGGGATTAGCGAGTTAATTAATTAATTAATTAAGCAGTCGGTAACTTTGTGATTAATTAGGGGGGCGCTTAAAGAGCAACCAATCCCCCATTCCTGGGCGATGGGAACGGCGTGAAAAGTGGGGAAAAAAGCAGGGGAAAAGTGGGATGAAGCCGAGGCCGGGCCCGGCTCGGCGGCCCCGGCGCTTTTTATCTGATGGCGACGGCTTAATTAGCGCTAATTAAACAAAGGGGTTTGTCCGCACGGCCCCAAATCCACCCCGATTCCCGCTTGCCTGAGCTCCGGCGCCGCCGACACCGCTGGGGGGGCCCCGGCTCCGGGATGGAAAAGTGCCCCGAAATCCCGGGATAATTCCCGAGGGCGGAAGGAGGGAGCTCGTTAAGGAGGGAGCTCGTTAAGGAGGCTCCGCCCCCCCTTAATTTGGCCCCTCCGATCGTCAGGTTCAATGTGGGGTTTTTGGGGGGCTGTGGGAACGCGTCGGGTCCTGAGCCGGATTCCCAAGGAATTCCCAAGGTGGGAAGAGGGGGAAGAAGCAGCTCCTTACCGGGAAGACGAGGATCCCACGGAATTCCTGGTGGAGAATTTGAGGGAAAACCCCTGGAATTTAAAGAAAAAAAAAGAAGAAATAAGTGGTTTAATTCCAAAGGAATTAAAGGATAATTGTCTGTTTTGGTGGGAATTCCCAAAGGTTGGAAAATGGGGGGGTTGGATGAGCGAATTATTGGGATTTTTGGAGGGATTGGGGGGAAAAAAAAGGGGAAGGAAAAAGGGGTTGAGGGGCTTAAAAACAGGGAGAGGAGGGTTGGGAATGGGAATGGGGCTGCTGGGGAAGAGGTGGAGGGAGGAAAGGGCGGAAAAGAAGGAATAAGGATGGAAAAAATGGGAAATAAGGTGCACAAAAATAAGGAGCGGTTAGGAAAAAAAGCCCCCCAAAAATTAGGAGTGAAGCCAAAAGTAAGGAATAACCCCCCAGAAATTAGGAATGAACCCCCAAAAATAAGAAATAAACCCCATAAAAATAAGAAATAACTCCCCCAAAGTAAGAAATAAAGCCCTCAAAATAAGAAAAAAAAATCCTAAAATAGGAAGTAAGTCTCATAAAAATAAAAAATAGCCCCCCAAAATAAAAAATAAACACCGTAAAAATTAGAAATAACTCCAGAAAATAAGAAATAAGTCCCATAAAAATAAGAAACAACCCCCCAAAACTAAGAAATAACCCCCCAAAAATGAGGAATCACAACTCAACCCCCCCCAAAAAAATAAACCTTCTAAAATAAGAAATAAGCCCCCATAAAATAAGCCAGAAAACTAAAGAAACAGCCACCCCAAAATAAGAAATAATCCCCCAGAAATAAGAAGGAATTACAAATAAAACCCTAAAATGAAATAAATCCCCCAAAATAAGAAATTACGCCCTCCAAAAAATAACAAATAAGACACCCAAACCCAACAAATACTCTTAAAGATAAGAAATAACTTCCCAAAATAAAAAATAAAACCTAAAAAAAATAAGAAACAACCCCAAAAACAAGAAATAACCCCCCAAATTAAGAAATAATTCCCCCTCCAAAAAAAAACCCCTCAAATCTCCCCTTTTTCCCCCCCAAACCCCTCTGGCCACACCCCAAAATTGGGGGGTTTTGGGGCCCCTGGGAACCTTCGCCCCGTAATTAGGTCAGGCCGGGAGTTCGTTAACGAGGGACTAATTGAGTTATTTAAATAATTCATTCCAAGGGGAGGTTTTAGTCCCACCAGCTGCGGATTTTGGGGAGAGAAAGGGGAAAATGGGGGTGGAAAACAACCCAAATACCCCCCCCCAAAAAATCAGATCCCCCCAAACGCTCCAGAATCGCCTAAATATCCCCAAAACACCCCAAAATAACCTTCCCCCCCAAAAAAACAGACCCACCCTGAGAAAAACCCCCAAAATCGCCCCCAGAAAATGCCAAACACCCCCAAAAACACCCCAAAAGAACCAGCCCCCCCAAAATACCCAGGAACCCCCAAAACAGCACCCTAAAAACAAACCAGAGCCCCTCCAGAAAACCCCAAAACCATCCCCTCTCCCCCCAGAAAAATCCCCCAACCCCAAAAAGGGGTGACAGGTTTGGAGAAGGATCCCAGAGAGCTCAAGTGACCCCCCTTTACCCACCCCAAATACAACCCAAACCCCCCAAAATACAACCCACCCAACCTCCCCCTTCCCCCCAAGTCACTCACAGGGACCCCAAAGTCCCCAAGGGAGTCACCCCAAAAAACACAAACACCCCCTATAACAACCCCCAAATCCCTCAGAGACCCCCTAAAACAACCCCCAAATCCCCTCAGAGACTCCCCTAAAACAATTCCCAATTTCCTCAGGGACCCCCTAAAGCACCCCCTCCCTCAAGGGCCTCAGAGACCCCTAAAATAGAACCCCCAATCTCCTCAGGGATCCCTGAGCCCCCTAAAACAGAACCCCCAATCCCCTCAGGGACCCCAGAGAACCCCTAAAACACCCCCTCCAAGCCCCTCAGGAACCCCAGAGAACCCCTAAAACAGAACCTCCCAAATCCGATCAGAGAGCTCCTAAAACAGCCCCCCCTCCATCCCCTCAGGGGCCCCTGAGACCCCCTAAAACAGAACCCCCCCAATCTCCTCAGGGGCCCCTGAGCCCCCCCAAAAACAGAACCCCCAATCCGCTCAGAGAGCTCCAAAACACTCCATCCCTCAGGGCTCCTAAGACCCTAAAACACCCCCAATCTCCTCAGGGACCCCAGAGACCCCCTAAAACACCCCCAATCCCTCAGGGATCCCTAAGAACCCCTTAAAACAGAACACCCTCCAAGCCCCTTAGGAACCCCTGAACCCCCAAAAACAGAACACCCCAGTCCCCTCAGGGACCCCAGAGAACCCCCTAAAACAGAACCCCCAAATCCAATCAGAGAGCTCCTAAACCCCCTCCATCCTCAGGGCCCCTGAGACCCCCTAAAACAGAACCTCCAACCCCTCAGGGACCCTGAGCCCCCCAAAAACAGAACCCCCCAGTCCCTCAGGGACCCCTGAGACCCCAAAACAGAACCCCCAATCCCCTCAGGGACCCCAGAGACCCCCTAAAACACAACCCACTGAGAGCCCCAGAAACCCCCAAAACACCCCCCAAATCCCCTCAGGGACACCAGAGATCCCCAAGCCCCTCAGGGACCCCAGATCCCCAAGTGAACCCCCTGGACAAAAACACGATCCCCCCAAAAGCACAACCCCTTGAGCCTCAAAGGGACATCAGAGCCCCCAGTCCCCTCAGGGACCCCAGAACCCCCAAAACACAATCCTCCCCAGGCCCCTCAGGGACCCCAGAGCCCCCAAACACAACAATCCCCCCAAACACGAACAGCCCCCAAAACCTGAACCCCTGAGCTCCCTCAGGGACCCCAGAACCCCCAAACACAACAACCTCCCTCCCCAAACACAGAACAGCCCCCTAAAACCGAACCCCTTGAGCTCCCTCAGGGACCCCAGAACCCCCAAACACAGCACCCCCCCTCTCCCAAACACGAACAGCCCCCCCAAAACCGAACCCCTGAGCTCCCTCAGGGACCCCAGAACCCCCAAACACAACAACCTCCCTCCCAAACACAGAACAGCCCCCTAAAACCGAACCCCTGAGCTCCTCAGGGACCCCAGAGCCCCCCGCCCCAACCTCAAATCACAACCCCTGAGCCCCTCGGCGACCCCTCGAGACCCCCTCACATCCACCCCTCACCCCTCAGGTCCCCTTGCACCTGCGGGCGGGGCCCTTTGGGACCCTCCTCCCCTCCCTTCTCCCTCCGCGCTCCTGCCACCCCTCCAATCCCCTCAGGCGGCGGCTCCCAGGAACTACAACTCCCGGCAGCGCCCTGCGGATCCCCGGAGGGGTTATTGGGCGGGGGTCCTGGGGGTGGGGTGGGGTTCCGGAGGGCTCAGGGCGGTTCCGGGCCTCAGCAGAGGCCCTCACCCGGCAGGGAGAAGCGGCGGCAGCAGCGGCGGGTCCTTCCAACCGCCTCCTGCCTGCGGCCGGCGGGTCTGAGGGGGCCGTGAGGGGAGTGGGGGGTGGGGGCCACCACCGGCGGCCAATGAGGGGGGACGGCGGCGGTGGCGGGAGCGGCGCAGCGCCGCGGCCAATGAGGGGGCGGCGGGAGCGGCGCGAGCACGACGGTGCGCGGCGGCGGCAGCGGGGGCGGGGCCTCGGCGGAGGGGCGGGGGCTCGGGGAGGGTGGGAGGGGCGAGGAGGTGGAGCCGGGTCCCGCCAGGGGGCGCTGCGGAGTCTTAAAGGGGCAGGAGCCGATTTGGGGGTTGGGGGGTGGGGGATAAAGGGAGGAAAATGGGGGACCCTCCCGTCACCCAGAAATTGGGGGTCGCTGGAGAAAGGGGGTTAAGGGCCTGGGGAAACCCCCTCTATAAAGTGAGGCACCTCCCACGAGGAACTGGGGACCCCCTGGGAACTGGGGATCCCCACCCCAAACTGGGGACCCCCTGGAAATTGGGGATCCCCTGGGAACTGGGGATCTTCCCCCCAAACTGGGGACTCCCCTGGGAACTGGGGACCCCCTGGGAACTGGGGATCCCCACCCCAAACTGGGGACCTCCTGGAAATTGGGGATCCCCACCCCAAACTGGAGATCCCCTGGGATCTGGGGATCCTCATCCCAAACTGGGGACCCCCTGGAAATTGGGGATCCCCTGGGAACTGGGGACCCCCTGGGAACTGGGGATTTCCACCCCAGACTGGAGACCCTCTGGGAACTGGACACCCCCTCAAACTGGGGATCCCCCACAAACTGGGGGTCTCCACGCCAAACTGGGGACCCCCTCTACAAACTGGACACTCCCCACAAACTGGGGATCCCCCCCAAACTGGGACCTGTCCTACAAACTGGAGACCCCCTCTACAAACCAGGGATCTCCCCCTCGCCAAATTGGGCCCCCCTACCCCAACTGGGGGCCCCCAAACTGGGATCCCCCTCCCCAAACGGGGCCGCCCCGCCCCCTCATGACCCCTCCCCCTCATTTACATGCGGCTACTCCTGGACCAATCAGCGGGAACCGGAACTCTGCTCACAGCCAATCAAAAGCAACTTCCTCGCTAGCTTGGCCACGCCCCGGGCGCGTTGGGGGCGTGGCCTCCACAGAGGCACATCTCATTTTCATATCTAATTTGCATGTCCTATTTGCATATGAATGAACTCCGCCCACACCCGCAAATGAGGGGATCTTGGGCCCACTCCCGTAAGATTTTGGGGGCTCTCCCTGGATTTTGGGCCACCAAATGTCACCCCTCCCCCCCAAAATCTGATCCAGGTGACCCCCCAAATGTCCCCCCACCCAAGTCTGATCCGGGTGACCCCCTAAATGTCACCCTTCCCCCCCAAAATCTGATCCAGGTGACTCCCCCAAATGTCCCCGCACCCAAGTCTGGATCCGGGTGTGTGTCCCCCCAAATGTCACCCCTCCCCCCCAAAATCTGATCCAGGTGACCCCCCAAATGTCCCCCCACCCAAGTCTGATCCAGCGTGACCCCCAAATGTCCCCCAGTCTAATCCAAGTGTGTCCCCCCAGGGTCCCACAGCCCCCTCCTCGTGTCCCCCCGTCCCAAAACCCCCTTTTGAAAAAGACCACGGAGACCCCAAAAGCAGCCGAAGGCTCTTTATTCCCCAGAGAACCCAAAAGCCGGGGGATAAGACCCCCGTGACACCGGGAGGGATGTGAGACCCCCCATCACCTCAGGGGGGGGTGAGAGCCCCCCTCACACCAGGTTGGGGGACAGGACGGGGAGGGGGTGGTTGAGGTGGGGGAGGGACGGATGTGTCCGAGGGGCTGCTGAGAGGGGGGGTCTCAGGACCATCCCCCCCAAAATCCTCAGGGCCCCCCCTCAGACTTTCTTGCGCTGCGGTCGCACCCGAGGGAAGAGCTGGGGAAGGAGATGAGGGGGTCAGTGAGAGTGACCTCCCAAAAAACCCCCGAAGACACCGAGGGGCTGTGGGACCCCCCCCGAGGGTCAGGGATGTTGTGGGACCCTCCCCCCAAGGCGTGGGTGCTGTGGGACCCCCCCCTCAGGACTGTGGGACCCCCCTTTAGGACTGTGGGACCCCCAAGGATGTGGGTGCTGTGGGAACCCCCCCGGGGCTGCAGAGTGGCTGTGGGACCCCCCCCCAAAGGATGTCGGTCCTGTGGGACCCCTCCTCATGCCCTGGGTGCTGTGGGACCCCCCGTGGGGCTGTAGGGTGGCTGTGGGACCCTCCCCTCATGCCCTGGGTGCTGTGGGACCCCCCGTGGGGCTTTAGGGTGGCTGTGGGACCCCCTCTCATGCCCTGGGTGCTCTGGGACCACCGTGGGGCTGTAGGGTGGCTGTGGGACCCCCGTGGGCCTGTAGGGTAGCTGTGGGACCCCCCGTGGGGCTGTAGGGTGGCTGTGGGACCCCCCTCATGCCCTGGGTGCTGTGGGACCCCCGTGGGGCTTTGGGGTGGCTGTGGGACCCCCCGTGGGGCTTTGGGGTGGCTGTGGGACCCCCCTCATGCCCTGGGTGCTGTGGGGGGCTTTAGGGTGGCTGTGGGACGGCCCCCTCATGCCCAGGGTGCTGTGGGACCCCCGTGGGGCTGTAGGGTGGGTGTGGGATCCCCCTCATGCCCAGGGTGCTGTGGGACCCCCCTCATGCCCTGGGTGCTGTGGGACCCCCGTGGGGCTTTGGGGTGGCTGTGGGACCCCCCTCATGCCCTGGGTGCTGTGGGACCCCCGTGGGGCTGTAGGGTGGGTGTGGGATCCCCCTCATGCCCAGGTGCTGTGGGACCCCGTGGGCCTTTGGGGTGGCTGTGGATCCCCCTCATGCCCAGGGTGGCTGTGGGACCCCCGTGGGCCTGTAGGGTAGCTGTGGGACCCCCCTCATGCCCAGGGTGCTGTGGGGGGCTTTAGGGTGGCTGTGGGACCTCCCCTCATGCCCTGGGTGCTGTGGGACCCCCGTGGGGCTTTAGGGTGGCTGTGGGACCCCTGTGGGGCTTTAGGGTGGCTGTGGGACCCCTTCTCATGCCCAGGGTGCTGTGGGACCCCCGTGGGGCTGTAGGGTGGCTGTGGGACCCCCGTGGGGCTTTGGGGTGGCTGTGGGACCCCTCCTCATGCCCTGGGTGCTGTGGGACCCCCGTGGGGCTTTGGGGTGGCTGTGGGATCCCCCCTCATGCCCAGGGTGCTGTGGGACCCCCATGGGCCTGTAGGGTGGCTGTGGGACCTCCCCTCATGCCCTGGTGCTGTGGGACCCCCGTGGGGTTTTGGGGTGGCTGTGGGACCCCCCTCCTGCCCTGGGTGCTGTGGGACCCCCCTCATGCCCGTAGGGTGGCTGTGGGACCCCTCGTGGGGCTTTGGGGTGGCTGTGGGACCCCCCTCCTGCCCTGGGTGCTGTGGGACCCCCCTCATGCCCTGGGTGCTGTGGGACCCCCATGGAGCTTTAGGGTGGCTGTGGGACCCCCCTCATGCCCTGGGTGCTGTGGGACCCCTGTGGGGCTTTAGGGTGGCTGTGGGACCCCCCTCATGCCCAGGGTGCTGTGGGACCCTCCATGGGGCTGTAGGGTGGCTGTGGGACCCCCCTCATGCCCTGGGTGCTGTGGGACCCCCCTCATGCCCAGGGTGCTGTGGGACCCCCCTCATGCCCAGGGTGCTGTGGGACCCCCGTGGGTCTGTAGGGTGGCTGTGGGACCCCCCCTCATGCCCTGGGTGCTGTGGGACCCCCCCTCATGCCCAGGGTGGCTCTGGGACCCCCCGTGGGTCTGTAGGGTGGTTATGAGACCCCTCCACCCACGCCCACCCCCCCAGCACCGGTGTGTGTGTCTGTGTGCGCGTCCCCCCCCTCACCCCGAAGTAGTTTCTGGGCACGTATCCCTCGTGGCCGTAGAGGGACCCCCACCACCAGTCGAGCTCCTCGGGGGGCTGCCGGCGCAGGACGGTGACGGGCTCGCCCTCCCGGAACGACAGCTCGTCCCCGAACTCGGCGCTGTAATCCCACAGCGCGTACACCACGCCGCTGTTCAGCACCCCCATGCCCTGCTCCACCTCTGGGGGGGACAGCGGGGTCAGGGTGGGCACCCCTGAGCACCCACAGAGACCCCCAAACACCCACAGAGACCGCCAGACACCACAGAGACCCCCAGACACCACAGAGACCCCCAGACACCACGCTGCTGTTCAGCACCCCCATGCCCTGCTCCACCTCTGGGGGGGACAGCGGGGTCAGGGTGGGCACCCCAAACACCCACAGAGACCCCCAAACATCCCCAGACACCACAGAGACCCCCAAACACCCCCAGACATCACAGACACCGCAGAGACCCCCAGACACCACCCCGCTGTTCAGCACCCCCATGCCCTGCTCCACCTCTGGGGATAGGGGTCAGGTGGGCACCCCAAACACCCACAGAGACCCCCAAATACCCACTGAGATCCCAAACACCACAGAGACCCCAGACCCAGACCCCTCAGACACCACCAGACACACAGAGCCCCCAGACACCACCCCGCTGTTCAGCACCCCCATGCCCTGCTCAACCTCTGGGGGGGATGGGGGGGTCAGGGTGGGCACCCCTGAGCACCCACAGAGACCCCCAAATACCCACTGAGATCCCCAAACACCCACAGAGACCCCCAGACACCACAGAGCCCCTCAAACACCACCAGACACCACAGAGACCCCCAGACACCACGCCACTGTTCAGCACCCCCATGCCCTGCTCCACCTCTGGGGGACACAGCGGGGTCAGGGTGGGCACCCCAAACACCCACAGAGACCCCCAAATACCCACTGAGATCCCCAAACACCCCCACACATCACAGACACCACAGAGACCCCCAGACACCACGCCACTGTTCAGCACCCCCATGCCCTGCTCCACCTCTGGGGGGCACAGCGGGGTCAGGGTGGGCACCCCAAACACCCACAGAGACCCCCAAACAGCACAGAGACCCCTAAATACCCCCAGACATCACAGACACCACAGAGACCCCCAAACACCCACACAGAACCCCAAACACCATAACCCCCCTCCCAGTGCTCCCAGTGCTCACCAGTGAGGTACGTGGTGCACTCCGATTCCAGTGTAACCCCTCCCAGTGCCCCTCCCAGTGCTCCCAGTGCTCCCAGTGCTCACCAGTGAGGTGCGTGGTGCACTCCCCGTAGCCCTCGCGGTACGGGTCGCCCCATAACCCCCCTCCCAGTGCTCCCAGTGCTCACCAGTGAGGTACGTGGTGCACTCCGGTCACAGTGTAACCCCTCCCAATGCCCCTCCCAGTGCTCCCAGTGCTCACCAGTGAGGTAACTGGTGCACTCCGGTCACAGTGTAACCCCTCCCAGTGCTCCCAGTGCTCACCAGTGAGGTACGTGGTGCACTCCAATCCCAGTGTAACCCCTCCCAGTGCCCCTCCCAGTGCTCCCAGCGCTCACCAGTGAGGTACGTGGTGCACTCCCCGTAGCCCTCGCGGTACGGGTCGCCCCATAACCCCCCTCCCCAGTGCTCCCAGTGCTCACCAGTGAGGTACGTGGTGCACTCCGATTCCAGTGTAACCCCTCCCAGTGCCCCTCCCAGTGCTCCCAGTGCTCCCAGTGCTCACCAGTGAGGTAACTGGTGTACTCCAATCACAGTGTAACCCCTCCCAGTGCTCCCAGTGCTCACCAGTGAGGTAACTGGTGTACTCCAATCCCAGTGTAACCCCTCCCAGTGCTCCCAGCGCTCACCAGTGAGGTACGTGGTGCACTCCCCGTAGCCCTCGCGGTACGGGTCGCCCCATAACCCCCCTCCCAGTGCTCCCAGTGCTCACCAGTGAGGTAGGTGGTGCACTCCCGTAGCCGCTCACGCAGTGGGGGCCCCATAACCCAGGTAGGTGGTGCACTCCCCGTAGCCCTCGCGGTACGGGTCGCCCCATAACCCCCCTCCCAGTGCTCCCAGTGCTCCCAGTGCTCCCAGTGCTCACCAGTGAGGTAACTGGTGCACTCCAATCACAGTGTAACCCCTCCCAGTGCCCCTCCCAGTGCTCCCAGTGCTCCCAGCGCTCACCAGTGAGGTACGTGGTGCACTCCCCGTAGCCCTCGCGGTACGGGTCGCATTTCTCCACGGCCAGGGAGCCGTCGGAGCCGGTGCTGGCGTAGATGGCCGCGCCGTGCCGCACCAGGGCCACGCACACGCCCGTGTCGTTGCACGAGGCCGCGCAGTGCAGGGGGGTCCTGGGGGGGACAAAGGGGGTAAAAAGGGGGCAGGGGGTTGAGGGGAACAGTGGGGGGCCACCCCCACTCGTGGGGGGCACCTCGGGGACACCACGGGGGTGGCAGCGGTGGTGGCTGTTGGGTCCCCTGTCCTCTGACCCCGTGATGTCCCACCACCTGTGATTGTTGTGTCCCCTGTCCCTGTCCCACCACCCATGACTGTCAGGTCCCCTGTCCCCATGATGTCCCACCACCCGTGGCTGTTGTGTCCCCTGTCCCCCTGTCCCTCCCCATGTCCCCGGTGTCCCACCAGCCCTGGCTGTTGTGTCTCCTGTCCCCTGTCCCTCCCCCTGTCTCCATCCCTGTCCCCTGGTGTCCCACCAGCCCTGGTTGTTGTGTCCCCTGTCCCTGTCCCTTGTCCCCATCCCCCGGTGTCCCACCACCCATGGCTGTTGTGTCCCCCGTCCCTCCCCATGTCCCCCTGTCCCTCCCCTGTCCCCGGTGTCCCACCACCCGTGGCTGTTGTGTCCCCCTTGTCCCTCCCCCTGTCCCTCCCCTGTCCCTGTCCCTGGTGTCCCACCAGCTGTGGCTGTTGTGTCCCCTGTCCCCTTGTCCCTCCCCCTGTCCCTCCCCCTGTCCCCTGGTGTCCCACCAGCCCTGGTTGTTGTGTCCCCTGTTCCTGTCCCTTGTCCCCATCCCCCGGTGTCCCACCACCCGTGGCTGTTGTGTCCCCTGTCCCTCCCCATGTCCCCCTGTCCCTCCCCGTCCCTCCCCTGTCCCGGTGTCCCTGCCAGCCGTGGCTGTTGTGTCCCCTGTCCCTCCCCATGTCCCCCTGTCCCTCCCCTGTCCCCCTGTCCCTCCCCCGTCCCTCCCCTGTCCCCGGTGTCCCACCAGCCGTGGCTGTTGTGTCCCCTGTCCCTTCCCCATGTCCCCCTGTCCCTCCCCCCTGTCCCCCTGTCCCTCTCCCCTGTCCCTGTCCCTCGGTGTCCCACCAGCCGTGGCTGCTGTGTCTCCTGTCCCCTGTCCCTCCCCCTGTCCCTGTCCCCGGTGTCCCACCAGCCGTGGCTGTTGTGTCCCCTGTCCCTCCCCCTGTCCCCGGTGTCCCACCAGCCGTGGCTGTCGGGGGAGTTGACGTCGGCGCCGCTGGCGATGAGGAAGTCGACGATGGCGTAGTTGGCACCGCAGATGGCGTTGTGCAGGGCCGTGATCCCCTCGTCGTTGGGCTGGCTGGGGTCGTTCAGCTGGGGACAGGGGACCGTGCCCTCGCTGACACCCTGCTGCCACCCCCTGTCCCCTCAGTGCCACCCTGCTGCCACTCCGTTCCCTCAGTGCCACCCCCGTCCCCTCGCTGCCACCCCTGTCCCTCACTGCCACCCCTGGTCCTGATGCACCACCCCAGTGCCCTCAGTGCCACCCCTGTCCCCTCAGTGCCACCCTGCTGCCACCCCCTGTCCCCTTGCTGCCACCCCCGTGCCCCTCTGCTGTCCCCTCAGTGCCACCCTGCTGCTACCCCCGTCCCTTGCTGCCACCCCGTGCCCTCAGTGCCACCCCTGTCCCTCAGTGCCATCCCTGTCCCCTCAGTGCCACCCTGCTGCCACTCCGTTCCCTCAGTGCCACCCCTGTCCCCTCAGTGCCACCCTGCTGCCATCCCCCGTCCCTCAGTGCCATCCCCATCCCCTCACAGCCACTCCCTGTCCCCTCAGTGCCACCCTGCTCCCACCCCCAATCCCTTGCTGCCACCCTGCTGCCACCCCCGTCCCCTTGCTGCCACCCCCGTGCCCTCAGTGCCACCCTCTGCCCACCCCCTGTCCCCTCAATTGCCACCTGCTGCCACCCCCTGTCCCCTTGCTGCCACCCCGTGCCCTCAGTGCCACCCCTTGTCCCCTCAGTGCCACCTCCATCCCCTCACAGTCACTCCCTGTCCCCTCAGTGCCACCCCCCTGTCCCCTCCACCTTGCCCACCGTGTCTCTCACTGCTAGCCCTTGTCCTCTCAGTGCCACCCTCCGTCCCCTCACTGCCACCCCCATCCCCTCAGTGCCATCCCCCGTCCCCTCACAGCCACCCCTGTCCCCTCACTGCCACCCTTGTCCCCTCTCTGCCACCTGCCCTGTCCCTGTCCTGCTGTCCCCAGCCCTTGTCCTATCCCCACCATCTCCTGTCCCCTCTGTCTCTGGCCCTTGTCTATCCCCATGTTATCTACACTGTCCCCCGTGTCCCACCTCTCGGCCCCATGTACCTCTTTGCTGCAATCAGGCTCCCCGGTGGCGCCATGTCTCTGTCCACACAGCCTTGTCTCTGTCCTGTCCTCTGTCCCCCAGCCCTTGTCCCTGTCCCATCCAGTGTCCCCATTATCCCTCTGCCATGCCTGCAGGTGAGCTCCCAGTGAGATACTGTCCCCAGCCTTGTCCCCTGTCCCCATGGTGTCCCTCTGTCCCAGCCCTTGTCCCTGTCCCCATCGTGTCCCTCTGTCCACGTGTCCCACCTCGAGCCACCGCCTGCTGCACCACGTCAAGCTCCCCAGTCAGAACCACTGTTCCCTCTGTCCCCAGCCCTTGTCCCCTGTCCCTCTGTCCCCCGTTGTCCCAGCCTTGTCCTGTCCTGCTGTCCCCTCTGTCCCCAGCCCTTGTCCCCTGTCCCCATCTGTCCCCTGCTGTCCCCAGCCCTTGTCCCCTGTCCCCACCATGTCCCCATGGTGTCCCCTCTGTCCCCAGCCCTTGTCCCCTGTCCCCCCGTGTCCCACCTCGGCCACCGCCTGCTGCACCACGTCGAGCTCCCCAGTGAGCGCCACTGTCCCCTCTTTCCCCAGCCCTTGTCTCCTGTCCCCACTGTCCCCTCTGTCCCCAGCCCTTGTCCCCTGTCCCCATCGTGTCCCCCGTGTCCCACCTCTGCCACCGCCTGCTGCACCACGTCGAGCTCCCCGGTGAGAGCCACTGTCCCCAGCCCTTGTCCCCTGTCCCTGCTGTCCCCTCTGTCCCCAGCCCTTGTCCCCTGTCCCCCTCGTGTCCCCCCCCGTGTCCCACCTCTGCCACCGCCTGCTGCACCACGTCGAGCTCCCCGGTGAGCGCCGCGTCGAGCAGCAGCACCAGGGGGTTGAGGCGCACCCGGGCCCCGGGGCGGCGGCGCGGGGAGGAGGGGTCTCGCAGGGCCGAGCGGAGCTCCTGGGGCACAGGGGAGGGGTCAGGGGACACCCCTTGGGACATTGGGGACACCCCCGGGGCGAGGAGGGGTCTCGCAGGGCCGAGCGGAGCTCCTGGGGCACAGGGGAGGGGTCAGGGGGCACCCCTTGGGACATTGGGGACACCCCCGGGACATTGGGGACATCCCTGGGACATTGGGGACACCCCCGGGGTGAGGAGGGGTCTCCAAGAGATAAGGACATTGTGGGGGGGGCTCTGAGTGACAAGGACACCCTGGGAGTCTCAGAGTGACCCAGACCCCCCACGTGTCACCCCGGGGGTCTCTGAGCGACCAGAACTCCCTGTGTGACACCCCAGGGGTCTTCGAGGGACAAGGACCCCCCATGTGTCACCCCGGGGGTCTCTGAGGTCCCAGGACCCCCCATGTGTCACCCGGGGGGGATCTCTGAGTGACAAGGACACCCTGGGGGTCTCAAACGGTCAAGGACCCCCCCTTGTGACACCCCGGGGGTCTCTGAGGTCCCAGAACCCCCACGTGTCACCCCGGGGGTCTCTGAGTGACCAGGACCCCCCCATGTGTCACCCCGGGGGTCTCCGAGTGACCAGAACTCCCTGTGTGACACCCCAGGGGTCTCCGAGTGACAAGGACACCCCGGGAGTCTCAGAGTGACCCAGACCCCCCATGTGTCACCCCGGGGGTCTCCGAGTGACCAGAACTCCCTGTGTGACACCCCAGGGGTCTCCGAGGGACAAGGACCCCTCATGTGACACCCCGGGGGTCTCTGAGGTCCCAGGACCCCCCACGCATCACCCCGGGGATCTCTGAGTGACCAGAAGCCCCCACGTGTCACCCCGGGGGTCTCCGAGTGACCAGGACCCCCCCACGTGTCACCCCGGGGGTCTCTGAGTGACCAGGACCCCCACGTGTCACCCTGGGGTCTCCCCCGCCCCCTCCCCCGCCCCCAAACTCACCGCGGCGGGGGCGGCTCCGCCGGGTGACGGCGGCTCGGGGGGGCTCTGCCGGGGCGGCCGCGCCTCGGGGACCACCGGGACAGGGGTCGGCCCCTCCGGCGAGGGCTCCCCGGCGCTCGGGGGGTCTTCCCGGCGGGCGGGGCGGTGCAGGAGCCGCGTGATGAGCTGCTGGTACTGCCGGGTGCGGCTGGGGGGCAGCGCCGGCCCGGGGCTCTGCTCCATCGACCCCCGGCGCTTGAGGGGTCGCGGCATCTCGGCCAGGACCCGGGCGACCTCCTCGAACTCGGGCAGGACCCGCTGGGCCTCGGGGGGCAGCAGGGGCTGCAGCCGCGTGGGGCTCAGGGGTCTCTCGAGCCCCTCGGCCTCGGCGCTCTGCAGGAGCCGCTCCAGCTCCGGCTCGGCCTCGGCGGGCAGGGGTCGGGGGCGCAGGGCGGGGGGGCTGTGGGATAAAAGGGGGAGGGGTCAGGGGTGGGATATCAAACCCCCAAAATGGGGGTCAATATATCAGAGACTCTGCTCCCCAAATAACCCCGTGTGTCCCTCCCTCCAGAGCCTCCCAATAATCCTGTTGTGTCCGGGTCCCCCTGGAGCCCTCCCCGCCCCTCAAATAATCCCGTGTGGCCCCCTGGGAGACCCCAATAATGCCCGTGTGTCCCCCTTCCAGAGCCCCCAAATAACCCCGTGTGTCTCCTCCTGGAGACCCCCAGCCCCCAAATAACCCCGTGTGTCCCCCTAGAAGCCCCCAAATAACCCTGTGTGTCCCCCCTGGAGCCCCCAAATAACTCCCTGTGTCCCCCACCTCCAGAGACCCCCAAATAACCCCCGTCTGTCCCCCACCACCTCCAGAGCCCCCAAATAACCCCGTGTGCCCCCCAGAGCACCCAAAATAACCCTGCGTGTCCCCCTGGAGCCCCCCAAATAACCCCGTGTGTACCCCGGAGCCCCCAAATAACCCCGTGTGTCCCCCCTCCAGAACCCCCAAATAATTCGTGTGTCCCCCCAGGAGCCCCCAAATAATCCTGTGTGTACCCCCTGAAGCCCCCAAATAACCCCGTGTGTCTCCCCCACCTCCAGACCCCCCAATAACCCCGTGTGTCCCCCACCTCAGACCCCCAAACAATCTCTGTCTCCCCCTCTTGGGGATCCCCAATAACCCCCTGTACCCCCTCAGCCCCCAATAACAGCCCCCCAATCTCCCAAATATCCCCTCCTTTATCCCCCAATAAACCCCCTCACCTTCGGGGGCCCGGGGCAACGCCGGGGAGTTTTGGGGTCCGCGGTGTGGGGAGGGGAGCCGAGGAAGGGGAGAGCAGGAGGGGGCGCCCCGCGCCCCTCCCCACCGCCCGCCCCCGCCCCCCTGCTCCCAAAAAGCGTTTTGGAGCTTGAAGATCATGGAGAGGGGAGGGGTCTGTGGCAGGGTCTCCAGCCTGGGGGGCACCGGGATGCGGGACACGGGCTGCTGGGACAGGTGCCACCCCTCGGCAGCGACCCCGGCCTGCCGGGGGGCGGGGGCGTCGGAAAAGCCTCCTGGCGCCCCCGCCGCCCCCTCCCCTCCGGCCAGCGGCGACACTTGTAATTGCGGGGAGGGTCGCTGCTGACCCCGAAAGAGCCGTCCTGGGGGGGGGGGACACACATAAAAATGGGGGGGGGATATGTCAGAGTCTTGTAGATGTGTCCCCCCCCAAGTTTAGGGGGGTTAGCGGAGCAGAGACCCCCAATTTTGGGGGGGTTAATAAAGCAGAGATTCCAAGACCCTCCCCCCTTTCCAATTTGGGGGGGTAACACAGCAGAGACCCCCAATTTTGGAGGGGTTAATAAAGCACAGACCCCCAGTTTGGGGGGGTTAATAAAGCACAGATTTCAAGACCTCCCCCCTCCCCAAAATTTGGGTGTTAATAAAGCAGAGACCCCCCAGATCTTGCCCAATTTGGGGGTGTTAACACAGCAAAGACCCCCAAATTGGGGGGGTTAATAAAGCAGAGCCCCCCAATTTGGGGGAGGTTAACAAAGCAGAGACCCCCAGACCCCCTAACCCAGTTCACTGGACCCCCTCAGACCCCCCCAAATTTAGATGATCAATCCCCTGGACCCCCCCCAGACCTCCCCAATTTGCAGGGTCAGCACAGTAGAGCCCCCCCCAGTCCCCCCTGGCCAGGGTGGGGGTCTCCAGGCCCCACCCCCACTCACCTTGCCCTGCCCGGCCCCGTCCAGGCTCGACTCCCTCCAAGCCCCCAGACCCAGGGGGTCGTGGCCCTCCCTGCCCCTCGCTGGTGCCTGTTTTTGGGGGGACACAAACAGAGCCCTCAGGTGGGCTTGGGAGGTGCAGAAGAGACCTTGGACCCCCAAGTAGCCCTAAGACCCCCCCCAAAAAGTCACAAACACACCCAAAAAGCCCCAGACCCCCAAAATCCCTAAACCCACCCCAAAACCCTAACCCCTCCAAAACCCACAGACCCCACTCCTACAGCACCCTCAGGTCCCCAAAATCCCTAAACCCACCCTAAACCCCCAAAACCCCCAAACCCACCCCAAAACCCCAAACCCACCCCAAAACCCACAGACCCCCTCCCCAGCACCCCTAACCCCCAAATCCCCCAACCCCACCCCCTCCCCAAAATCCGCAGCCCCTTCCCAAGCAGCCCCAAGCGCCCCCCAAAATCCTAAACCCACACCCCAAAAATCCCCTAAACCCCCTTCCAAACCTTTCCAAAAGCCACAAACTACATCAGGTGCCCCCACCTCCCAAAAAGGTCCTCCCACTCACGGTCGTAGCCCCCCGAGCTGGGGGGCTTCTTCTCGTAAGCCACGTCCAGGTCGGACTCGTTCCAGCTCTTTTGGGGTCTCCGTTTGATCACCAGGTCATCTGAGGGGGACAGGGGTGAGGACCCACCCAAACCCACCCAGAGGTCCTGCAGGACCTCCCAACCCACCCAGAGGGTCCTGCAGGGACAGGGGCTGGGGACCCCACCCAAACCGCAGAGGGTCCTGCAGGGACAGGGGTGAGGACCCCACCCAAACCACAGAGGGTCCTGCAGGGACAGGGGTGAGGACCCCACCCAAACCCAGAGGGTCCTGCACTGGGATATGGGACACTGAGGACCCCCACCCAAACCCAGAGGGTCCTGCAGTTGGGATATGGGGGGGGGGACACTGAGGGACCCCCACCCAAACCCAGAGGGTCCTGCAGTTGGGATATGGGGGCGAGAGGGGACGTGGAACAGCCCCGGGAGGGGTTGGGGACACCCTGGGATGAGGAGACCCCAAAATAGATTGGGGACACCCCCTGGGAGGGGTTGGGGACACTGAGGGGATCAGGACACCCCAAAATGGATTGGGGACACCCCTGGGAAGGGTTGGGGACACAAAGGGGATCAGGACACCCCAAAATGGATTGGGGACACCCCTGGGAAGGGTTGGGGGCACTGAGGGGATCGGGAGATCCCAGAATGGATTGGGGACACCCCAGAATGGATTGGGGACACCCCAGGATGGATTGGGGACACCCCCCAGCGTCCCCCCCATATCCCCACATCCCTGTATCCCCACATGCTCCCCCGATGTCCCCCCGACGCCCACTCGTGGTCCCCCGTGTACCCCCACGTCCCCAGTATCCCCCCACGTCCCCCAGTGCCCCCTCGTGTCCCCTGCCGTGTCCCCCGTGTCCCCCATATCCCCACGGCCCTGTATCCCCCCGCGTCCCCCAAGCCACTCCCGTGTCCCCCCGTGTCGTGTCCCCCATATCCCCACGGCCCCCGTGTCCCCCGTGTCCCCCTTGCCCTGGGCCCGGAAGGCGCCCCGGGGTTCCCGCCGAGGGAGGGTACAGCCCGTGCACCTCGTACAGGGGGGCGCGGGGGCGCGGGGAGGGGGCGCGCTCGGCGAAGAACACGCCCCTCCCCTCCCCCGCCCCCTCCGCGGCCCGCGGGGACCCCCGAGCCCCAAGAGCTCGTAGGAGGACCGGGGTGGGGGGCGATCAGGGGGCCGCGGGGAGGGCGCGACCCCCTCCCCGGGCTGAGCCCCTCGTAGGGCACGGGTAGCACTTTGGGGCGGGGGAGGGGCGCGATCCTCCCCCTCCCCCACTCAGGAACAGGGACGGGCGGGGGAGGCGGGGCGGACCCCAGGGGGTCAGGACCCCCAAAGCTCCCCCACCCCAAAATCCAGGCTGTCCGGGGCCAGGCTCCTCCGGGCCAGCGGCGGAGGGTCCGCCGGGGCTGCTCTGCTCCTGGGGGGAAAACAGGGTGACCCCAGGTGACCCCCATTTTGGGGAGGCAATAGGGTGGTCCCCAACCCCTCCAGCCCTGGGGTTTCTTTGGGGGGGACACGGGGGGAGAGGGGGCGGTGGGTGGGAAATGGGGTGACCCCCAAAATCCCCCCCAAATCTCCCCTTGGGGGGCCTGGGGGGAAGGATTTGGGACGGCCAATGAGGTGCCCCCCAAATCCCACCTCGGGGTGCCCAGGGGGGATTGTGGGCAGACCATGGGGTGCCCCCCAAGTGCCCCCCAAACCCCACCTTGAGGGGCCCAGGGGGGATTCTGGGCAGACAGTGAGGTGCCCCCAACTGCCCCCGAGTGCCCCCAATCCCACCTTGGGGGCCCAGGCAGGGGTTGGGGACAGTCAATGAGGTGCCCCCTGAGTGCCCCCCAATCCCACCTTGGGGGGCCAGGGGGGATTGTGGGCAGACCATGGGGTGCCCCCCAAGTGCCCCGAGTGCTAATCCCACCTTGGGGGCCAGGGGATTGTGGGCAGACCATGGGGTGCCCCCAAATGCCCCCGAGTGCCCCCAATCCCACCTTGGGGGCCAGGAGGATTGTGGGACAGACCATGAGGTGCCCCCAGAGTGCCCCCAGAGTGCCCCCAATCCCACCTCAGGGGGCCAGGGGGTTGTGGGCAGACCATGGGGTGCCCCCAAGTGCCCCCAGAGTGCCCCCAGTCCCACCTTGGGGGGCCCAGGGAGGGGGTTGGGGACAGTCAATGAGGTGCCCCCCCCGAGTGTCCCCCAAAGCCCCCAAATCCCATCTCAGGGGGCCCGGGGGGGTTGTGGGCAGACCATGGGGTGCCCCCCCAAGTGCCCCCCCCAGAGTGCCCCCCAATCCCACCTTGGGGGGCCCGGGGGGGTTGTGGGCAGACCATGGGGTGCCCCCCCAAGTGCCCCCCAAACCCACCTTGGGGGGCCCAGGGAGGGGGTTGGGGACAGTCAATGAGGTGCCCCCCGAGTGCCCCCCAATCCCACCTTGGGGGGCCCTGGCCCGTCCGTCCAGAGCGACTCGAGCTGCCGGGACAGCTCATCCACCTTGGCCACGGCCGTGTCCAGCTCCACCTGCTTCAGGTCCATGTGCTGCATGGCCAGCGCTGCGGGGAGGGGCATTTTTGGGGAGGAGGGTCAGGCTGAACCCCCAAAAGCCGGAGACCCCCAAACCCCCAGAACTCACACTGGAAGGTGAGGTCCAGCAGGTCCTGCGCGCTGCGGAGCCGCTCGCTCGCCATCCTTGGGGGGTTTTTGGGGTCCTGGGGTGGGGGGACACGAGTGGGGTCACCCCACCCCTCGGGGTCACCCCACGCGTGGGGGCAACCCTGGTAGTCTTTCACACCCCTTTTCCCTTTTCCCGGTGCCCCAATCCCTTGGGAACGCCGGGAGCGGGGACGTGTCGGGACCCGCTCGGGCATCGTCATCATCATAACAGTAATTAGCGCTAATTAATCCGCGGGAGGGGGGTGGGAAAGGGAGGGGGCGCGGAGCCGCCCACCCACCCCGGGCAGCGCCCTTTTGGGAGGCGGGAGGCGCCCCATAATTTGGGATGGTGGGACCCCCTCTTTCCATGGGGGTTGGAGGAGATGGAGGGGGAGTTTGGGGATCCCCACCCACCTGAGCTCGGGGTGTGCCCACGGAGGGGGGTTTGGGGGTCAGGGGTGCCCCCGTGCTTAGGGGAGCCCAGGGGGTTGGGGGTTTGGGAACCCACCCAGGAGGCCCACCTGGCCCCACCCCGGGAAATGGGGACAAGCCCGGCGCGTCCCGAGAGGGAACCCGAGGTGCGACCCCAAATCCCCCACACACCGAGAACCAAGGCAGGGCACCCAAGGGTGCTCCCCAAATCCCACCCCCAAATCCCACCAGAGACTCAGGGCAAGGCACCCAAGGGTGCTCCCCAAATTCACCCGGGATCCGAGCACCCATGGGTGCTCCGCCCCACCCCGCACCCAAAATCCCACCCAAGAGTCTGGGGTGCTCCCCAACCCTCCCAGCACCCCCAAATCCCACCCACCACCCAGGTTTCGGGGCACCTACGGGTGCTCCCCTTGCCCGGGACCCCAAATCCCACCCCAGCCCCTCCAAACTGGACCTGGTCACCCAAGGGTGCCCCAGGACCCCAAACTGGACCCAGAGGGTTCCCCCACCCTGGGTCCCTTGAGGGGATGGGTATTTGGGGAGGGTCTGGGGGATGTCAGGGGGTCCTGGGGGGTCCCAGTGGGTGTCGGTGGGTGCTGGGTGGTCTCTCCCTGACAGGGAGTCCTGGGGGGTCCCAGGGGGTGTTGGAGGGGGTCCCAGGGGGTCCCGCAGGGCATCAGTGGGTGCTGGGGGGTCCCAGGGGGTGTTGGGGGGTCCCAGGAGGTCCCAGTGGGTGCTGAGGGGTTCCCAGGAGGTCCCATGGGTTCCGGGGGGTCCCAGTGGGTGTTGGGAAATGCCGGGGGGTCCCAGTGGGTGCTGGGGGATCCCAGAGGGTCCCAGTGGGTGTTGGGAAATGCTGGGGGGTCCCAATGGGTGCTGGGGGGCCTCAAAGGGTCCCAGTGGGTGCTGGGAGGTCCCAGGGGGTTCAGGTGGGTGCCAGGGGCTCCCAGTAGGTCCCAGTGGGTGCTGGGGGGTCCCAGAAGATCCCGTGGGTTCCGGGGGCTCCCAGGAGGGTCCCAGTACCTGCTGGGGGGTGCCAGAGGGTGCCCAAGGGTGCTGAGGGTCCCGAGGGGTGTGGGGGTGCTGGGGAGCCGGGGTGCCGGTGGGTGCTGAGGGTCCCAAGGGTGTCCCAGTACCTGCCGATGGGTGCCGAGGGGTTGCCAATGCGTGCTGAGGGTCTTTGTGGGTGCCCGGGGGTCCCGAGGGGTGTGGGGGGAGCCAGGGGTCCCAGTACCTGCCGGGGGGGTGTCAGGAGGTGCCCAAGGGTGCTGAGGGTCTTTGTGGGTGCCCAAAGGGTCCCGAGGGGTGTGGGGGTGCTGGGGGTCCTAGTACCTGCCGATGGGTGCCGGGGGTGCCCAATGGTGCTGAGGGTCTTTGTGGGTGTCCGAGGGTCCCGAGGGGTGTGGGGAGTGCTGGGGGTCCTAGTACCTGCCAGGGGGTGTCAGGAGGTGCCGGGGGTCCCAATACCTGTCAGTGGTTGCCGGGGGGTGTCAGGAGGTGCCGGGGGTCCCAGTACCTGCCGATGGGTGCCGGGGGTGTCAGGAGGTGCCGGGGGTGTCAGGAGGTGCCGGGGGTCCCAATACCTGTCAGTGGTTGCCGGGGGTGTCAGGAGGTGCCAGGGGGTCCCAGGGGGTTGCCGGTGTGGACGGCGCAGTCCCCACGGCCTCTCCGCCCAATTCCAGAGCGCTGGGTCACGCGGGGAGGGGTGGGAAGGGTGGGGGGCCGCCCTGAGCCCGGGGGTGGGCGGGGGGGGAGGCAGAACCCACGAATGGGGGGGAGGGCGGATCCCACGGGAAGCAGGTCCCACGGTGCGAGATCCCACGGAGGGGAAGATCCCAAGGGGAGAGGGTGGGAGATCCCACGCGGGGGAGGAATCCCAGGAGTTGCGGGTGGGGTGGGGGTGTCGTCCAAATCCTACGAGGGTCAGGGAAGGTCCCAGAGGGCGGTTCCCGCGGGGATAAAGATCCCACGGAGGAGGAGGGGTCTCAGGAGGGGGCGGATCCACGGCGTGAGGGGTGGAGGTTCCCACAGGGGGAGGTCCTGTAGGGAGGAAGATCCCACGAGGGGAGGGCGGATCCCCGGGAGGGTCACAGGTGGGGCGGGTCCCACGGGAAGGACTCTGGTCCCACGGGGGTCCCACGGGAGGAACTCTGGTCCCACGGGAAGGATTTAGATCCCACGGAGGGAGGGGGCAGGGTCCTTTCCACGGGGGAGGGGATCGGATTTCGATCCCACGGGAGGGGTCCCAAAAGAAGGACTCAGATCCCACGGGAAGGACTCAGGTCCCACAGGGGGGTCCCACGGAGTTGTCGGATTTCGATCCCACGGGGGGGGTCCCACGGGAAGGACTCAGCACCCACACGGGGGTCCCACGGAAAGGACTCAGATCCCATAGGGGGGTCCCACGGGAAGGACTCAGGTCCCACAGAAGGGTCCCACTGGAAGGACTCAGATCCCATGGGAAGGACTCAGATCCCACACGGGGGTCCCACGAGAAGGACTCAGCCCCCACGGCGCGCGGGGGGAGGGTCCCGCCTCTCAGACCCCCCCGTTTCCACCCCACGACCCCACCCCAAAAACTCCCCGTACCTGCAGCGCCGGCCCCTCCCAGCCACGCCCGCCCCGTCCCGTCCCGGTGCACGCCGGGAGCCCGACCCAGCCCGACCCTCCCCCTTCCCCGAACCCCTCCGGTGCCCCGAACCCCTCAGGACCCCCTGTTCCTCCGCGGCCCCTCCACCCCAAAAAACCCCCGTGCCGGGGTCGCTCCCGGGGGGTCGCTGCACCTTTAAGAGCCGCCCGCGGTGGCCACGCCCACCCTGGGATTGCCACGCCCATACAGGCGTGGTCATATCCATTTAAGGTGCGATGTGGGCGTGGTCACGGATTAAACCCCGCCCCCTCAGCCCAGCGGTCGGACCGTACCAAGTGTCCCTCGGGACAGGGGGGGATCGGGCGGCCCCTCCCGCGCTCAGTTGCGCGCCCGGAGGGGGGCGGGGCCAGGCGGGCACGAGGCAGCGGCATGGAGGGTAACAGGGGGTTTAGGGGGATTTGGGAGGTTTTAGGGGTTTGGGGGCTCTGGGGGTCGTGGGGAGGCTGGGGATGTGTAGGGACACGGGGAGACACGGGGGGAAGGGGGAGTGGGGGGACAAGGGGGAGTGGCGGCAGCATGGAGGGTAACAGGAGAGGTTGGGGGATTTTAGGGGGGTTTTGGGGGGTCTGGGAGGTCGTGGGGAGGCTGGGGACGTGGGAGACACAGGGGACATGGAGGGACACAGGGGGAAGGGGAGTGGGGGGACAAGGGGCCGGGGGGAGTTGGAGGGACGTGGGGGAAGGTCTGAGGGGCTTGGGGGAGATTTGGGGGTCTGGGGGTCCACCCGGGGGACACTCGGGGGATCTGGGGGGACACCCGGGGAGCTGGGGTCCGTGGGGTGACACGGGGGACACCCGGGGGTCCGTGGGGTGACACTGGGGGCTGGGGTCCATGGGGTGACCCAGGGGACACCCGGGGTCCGTGGGGTGACCCCCTCGTGGCCCCAGGCCGGTGAGGTTCCAGTGCCCCCCCGAGTTCGAGGCGGTGGCCCCATCGTCCCCCTCCCCACTCAGGGGGTCCCCTGGGGGTCCCAAAACGGAGCTGTGGCTGATCCGGGCACCCCTCGACTTCTGCCCCGAGAGGTGAGGGGGGACACGGACACGGGGGGACAGGGACATTGGGGGACACAGGGACATTGGGGGGACAGGGACATTGGGGGGGACACGGACACGGGGGGACAGGGACATTGGGGGGACAGGGACATTGGGGGGACACAGGGACATTGGGGGGGACAGGGACATTGAGGGGACACAGGGACATTGGGGGACAGGGACATTGGGAGGGACAGGGACATTGGGGGGGACAGGGACATAGGGGGACAGGGACATTGAGGGGACATTGGGGGGACACAGGGACATGGGGGGACAGGGACATTGGGGGGACACGGACATGGGAAGAGGGGATATTGGGGGACAGGGATATTGGGGGGATAGGAATATGGTGTGACACAGGGACATAGGAGGGGACAGGGACATGGGGGACAGGGACATTGTGGGGGGACATGGACATGGGAAGGGGGACATTGGGGGCACAGGGACATTGGGGGGACAGGGACATTGGGGGGACATGGACATGGGAAGGAGGGGACATTGGGGGGACAGGGACATTGGGGGACACAGGGACATGGGGGCACAGGGACATTGGGGGACAGGGACATTGGGGGACACAGGGACATTGGGGGACAGGGGATATTGAGGGGACACAGGGACATTGGGGGACAGGGGACATTGGGGGGACAGGGACATTGGGAGGACATGGACATGGGAAGGACAGAGGGACATTGGGGGGACAGGGACATTGGGGGACAGGGACACTGGGGGGACAGGGACATTGGGGAGGACATTGGGGACACAGGGACATTGGGGGGACACAGGGACATTGGGGGACAGGGATATTGGGGGACAGGGGACATTGGGGGACACAGGGATATTGGGGAGGACAGGGGACATTGGGGACACAGGGGACATTGAGGGGACATAGGGACATGGGGACACAGGGGACATTGGGGGGACACGGGACATGGGGGACAGGGACATTGGGGGACACAGGGACATTGAGGGGACAGGGACATTGGGGGACAGGGGACATTGGGGGACATGGGACATTGGGGGGGACAGGGACATTGAGGAGTGGACAGGGACATTGGGGACACAGGGACATTGGGGGACATAGAGACATTGGGGGACACAGGGACATTGGGGGACAGGGACATTGAGGGTGTGACAGGGATATTGGGAGGGGACAGGGACATTGAGGGGGACATTGGGGGACAGGGACATGGGAAGGAGGGGACATTGGGGGACAGGGGACATGGGGGACAGGGGACATTGGGAGGACAGGGGACATTGGGGGGACAGGGATGTTGGGAGGAACAGGGGACATGGGGGGGACATTGGAGGGGACATTGGGGGGACAGGGACATTGGGGGGACAGGGATATTGGGGGACACGGACATTGAGGGGACAGGGGACACTGGAGGGGACATTGGGGGGACATGGGGACATTGAGGGGACATAGGGACATGGGGGGACAGGGGACATTATGGGGGCACAGGGGACATTGGAGGTCAGAGGACATTGGGGGGACAGGGATGTTGGGGGGACAGGGACATTGGGGGGACACAGGGACATTGAGAGGACATTGGAGGACAGGGACACGGGGTCACAGTGTCATTGGAGGAAGTGACAAGAGGGTCACAGTGTCATGGGGGGTGGCACTGAGTGGAGGGAGTCTCACAGTGGCATTTGGGGGTCACGGTGCCGTTGAGGGGGTCACAGTGCCCCCTCACCCCCTCTTTCCCAGCCTGGAGGGTCTGTCGGTGCCCCTGGAGGGGGTGGGGCGGCTCCGCCCCCCGGGTGACAGAGGTGACAATGGTGACAAGGACAGCTCCGGGAGGCTCTACTGCTCAGGGGGCCAGGGGCCCACACCCTCCTCCTCAACCCGGACCCCCCTCGGGCTGTGCCCCCCTCTGCGGGGCTGCATCACCATCAGCCAGAGCTGAGCCCCCTGACCTCGGGGGAGCCCCAGGACCCCCACGAGGAAGAAGAGGAAGAGGAAGATGAAAGAGCCCCCTGAGGTGGCCACGCCGAGGAGGGGCCAGGACCACCCCCACTGCAGAACTGGGGGGTCCTGAGGGCTGGGGTCCTGAGGGCTGGGGTCCCTGAGGGGCTGGGGGACCACGAAGAAGAAGAAGAAGAAGCACAAGAAGGAACGGCCTGAGTGACCCTGGGGGTCCCAAAAGTGACTCTGAGGGTCCCCTGAGTGACCCTCAGTGACCCTGGGGATCCCCAAAGTGACCCTGGGGGGTCTCTGAGTGACCCCGGGGTGTTCCCTGTGCCCCCCCCCCTCAAAGCCACGTCCCCAATAAACGTCCTTTATTCCAGAGGGCGATTTTTGGGGGGGGTTGGAGGGTTCTGCTCAGCGGGGGCTCTTCAGGAAGGGCTCGTGCAGGACATCGAAGAGTCGCTTGGCCTGGGGGGGGGACAAAGGGGGAGTGGCCCTGTCCCCACTGTCCTTTGTGTGCCCCCACTGTCCCTTGTGTCCCCCCAATGTCCCCCCACGTCCCCACGTGTCTCCCCTGTGTCGTGTCCCCCCAATGTCCCGCTGTGTCCCCTCACATCCCCCCCTGTACCCCCCACTGTCCCTTTGTCCTCCATGTCCCCCAGTGTCTCCCTCATGTCCCTGTGTCCGCTCCATGTCCCCTCTCCTGTATCCCCTATGTCCCCTCATGCCTGTGTCCCCACTGTCCCCCAATGTCCATTCCATGTCCCTGCTGTCTCCCCAGTGTCCCTCATATCCCCCATGTCCCCCATGCCCCTGTGAGCCCCCATGTCCCCCAGTGTCCCCCAGTGTCCCTGTGACCCCTCACCCCCCCAGTGTCACCTTCTGGGTTCCACGCAGGACAGAGGGACAAATCCTCGCGGGCCGCGCCCACCACGCCCGCCAGAGACTGAGGGGGACAAGGGAGTCAGGGCTGAGGGACTCAGGGGGCTTGGGGACACCCAGGGCTGGGGACCCAGGGGCTTGGGGACACCCCATGGACGCAGGGTGACACTCACCCCAAAAGCGCTGAGGAGGCTCAGCACGTCCGTCCTGTTCACGGACTTGACGCTGGTCAGGCAGTCCGTCATCTGCGGGGACACGGGGGATGGGGACAAGGGGTGGGGACAATGGGGACACAGGGACAGGGACAAGGGGTGGGGACAATGGGGACACAGGGACAGTGGGGACACAGGGACAAGGGGTTGGGGACAATGGGGACAGGAATAGGGAAATGGTGGGGACAAAGGTGGAGGATGAAGGGGACGGGGTGGGGACAGGGACAAGGGGTTGGGGACAGTGGGGACATGGAGACAGTGGGGACAGAGATGGGCACAGTGGGGACAGGGACAAGGGTTGGGGACAGTGGGGACAGGGACAAGAGGTTGGGGACAATGGGGACACAGGGACAAGGGGTTGGGGACAGTGGGGACACAGGGACAGGGACAGGGAGATGGTGGGGACAAAGGTGGAGGATGAAGGGGACGGGGTGGGGACAGGGACAAGGGGTTGGGGACAGTGGGGACATGGGGACAGTGGGGACAGAGGTGGGGACAGTGGAGACAAGGACAAGGGGTGGGGACAACAGGGACAAGGGGTTGGGGACAGCGGGGACAGGGACAAGAGGTGGGAACAGTGGGGTGGGGACAGCAGGGACAGGGACAGGGGGACACAACAGCCACAGATGAGGGGACATCACAGTGGGGACAGGATGGGGAGGGACAGAGACAGAGACGGGGGCAGGGGACATCACTGTCCCCAAATGAGGTACAGGGGACATCAATGTCCCCAGATTGGGGACAGGGGACAGGGGGGCTCACCCTGGACACAAAATCGTGCTCCCCCCTCTCCCTGAGGGCCAGGGGACACCAATGTCCCCAGATGTCCCCAAATGAGGGGACAGGGGACAGGGGGGCTCACCCTGGACACAAAGTCGTGCTCCCCCCTCTCCCAGAGGGCCAGGGGACACCAATGTCCCCAGATGTCCCCAGATGAGGGGACAGGGACTCACCCTGGACACAAAGTCGTGCTCCCCCCTCTCCCTGAGGGCCAGGGGACACCAATGTCCCCAAATGAGGGGACAGGGGACAGGGGGGCTCACCCTGGACACAAAGTCGTGCTCCCCCCTCTCCCTGAGGGCCAGGGGACATCAATGTCCCCAAATGAGGGGACAGGGACTCACCCTGGACACAAAGTCGTGCTCCCCTCTCCCTGAGGGCCAGGGGCACCAATGTCCCCAAATGAGGGACAGGGGACAGGGGCCTCACTCCTGACACAAATCGTGCTCCCCTCTCCCTGAGGGCCAGGGTACATCAATGTCCCTCAAATGAGGGGACAGGGACTCACCCTGGACACAAAGCCGTGCTCCCTCTCTCCCTGAGGGCCAGGTGACACCAATAAACTCCCAGATGTCCCCAAATGAGGGGACAGGGACTCACCCTGGACACAAAGTCGTGCTCCCCCCTCTCCCTGAGGGCCAGGTGACACCAATGTCCCCAGATGTCCCCAAATGAGGGACAGGGACATGGGGGCTCACCCTGGACACAAAGTCGTGCTCCCCCCTCTCCCTGAGGGCCAGGGGACATCAGTGTCCCCAGACTGGGGACAGGGGGGGCTCACCCTGGACACAAAGTCGTGCTCCACCCTCTCCCTGAGGGCCAGGGGACATCAGTGTCCCCAAATGAGGGGACAGGGACTCACCCTGGACACAAAGTCGTGCTCCCCCCTCTCCCTGAGGGCCAGGGGACATCAGTGTCCCCAGATGAGGGGACAGGGGACAGGGGGGGCTCACCCTGGACACAAAGTCGTGCTCCACCCTCTCCCTGAGCAGGTCCGGGGGTTTCTGCTCGTAGGCCTTGTAGGTCTCCAGGTACCTCCCGGCCTCCTCGGGGCTGGGGGGACACGGGGGGTCAGAGGGGTGACAGGGGGTGACAGGGGGGTCAGGGGGTGGCAGGGGACAGGGGACAGCCCTTACCTCCAGGCCACCAGGAGGGTGCAGTCGGTGAGGATGCAAACCTTGGCCAGGTCCTTCAGAGACTGCTGGGGGTCCTTCTGGGGGGACAAGGGACAGGGTGAGGGGGACAGGGGACAAGGGACAGGGTGAGGGTCCTTCTGGGGTGGGGGGGACAGGGGACAGGGTGAGGGGGACAGGGGACAGGGGGACAGGGTGAGGGGGACAAGGGACAGGGTGAGGGGGACAAGGGACAGGGTGGGGGTGACAAGGGACAGGGTGGGGGCCTTCTGGGGTGGGGGGGACAGGGGACAGGGGGACAAGGGACAGGGTGAGGGTCCTTCTGGGGGTGGGGGACAGGGGACAGGGTGAGGGGGACAAGGGACAGGGGTGGGGGCCTTCTGTGGAGGGGGACAGGGGACAAGGGACAGGGTCCTTCTGGGGGTGGGGGGACAGGGTGAGGGGGACAGGGGACAGGAGGAGGGTCCTGCTGTGGAGGGACGGGGACAAGGGACAGGGTGAGGGTGACAAGGGACAGGGTGAGGGTCCTTCTGGGGTGGGGGCGACAGGGGACAGGGTGAGGGGGACAAGGGACAGAGGGACAAGGGACAGGGATAGGGTGAGGGGGACAAGGGACAAGGGGCAGGGTGAGGGGGACAGGGGACAGGGGGACAAGGGACAGGGTGGGGGGGACAAGGGACAGGGGGACAAGGGACAGGGTGAGGGTCCTGCTGTGTCTCCTCTGGGGGTACAGGGTGACAAGGGACAGGGAGGTGCCAAGAGTCAGGACAAGGCCAGGGGAGGCGACAAGGATGCTGTGCCAAGGCCCAGGGGAGGTGACAAGGGCCAGGGAGGTGACAAAGGGACAGGGAGGTGACAGGGGTCAGGACAAGCTCAGGGCAGGTGACAAAGGGCTCTCACCACGTCCACCTGCAGCAGCAGCACCTGCAGGCCGAAGGAGCGGCCCAGGGGAGGTGACAGGGGACAGGGAGGTGACAGGGGAGGTGACAGGGGACAGGGAGGTGACAAAGGGACAGGGAGGTGACAAAGGGACAGGGAGGTGACAGGACTCACCACATCCACCTGCAGCAGCAGCACCTGCAGGCCGAAGGAGCGGCCCAGGGGAGGTGACAGGGGAGACAGGACAAGGCCAGGGGAGGTGACAGGGGACAGGGAGATGACAGGGGGGTGACAGGGGAGGTGACAGGGGACAGGGAGGTGACAGGGGAGGTGACAGGACTCACCACATCCACCTGCAGCAGCAGCACCTGCAGCCCAGGGGAGGTGACAGGGGACAGGACAAGGCCAGGGAGGTGACAGGGGACAGGGAGATGACAAAGGGACAGGGAGGTGACAGAGGGACAGGGAGGTGACAGGGGAGGTGACAGGGAGGTGACAGGACTCACCACATCCACCTGCAGCAGCAGCACCTGCAGGCCGAAGGAGCGGCCCAGGGGAGGTGACAGGGGACAGGGAGGTGACAAAGGGACAGGGAGGTGACAGGGGAGGTGACAGGGGAGGTGACAAAGGGACAGGACTCACCACATCCACCTGCAGCAGCAGCACCTGCAGGCCGAAGGAGCGGCCGAGGCGCCGCAGCCGCTCGTGGATGTACTCGGGGTTCAGGTGGTGGTACCTCAGGCTGGGGGACACAAAGAGGGGCTGGGGGGGCTTCAGGAGCACCCCCAGACCCCTCCCCCGTGTCCCCCCCCCGGCTGTGTCACCTGAGGAACAGGGCACAGGTGCTCTGGCCCAGCACGTAGTCAGGGATGACGTCCCCGAACTCCCAGGGGACGTTGCGGATGAATTTCAGCACCGGGTTCCCGCTGGGGGGAAAGGGGGTTTGGGGGCTTGGGGGGTTTGGGGGACCCCCAGACTCCCACAGAGGTCATCCCGGTCCCAGCACACCCCAGGATGGGGGTTTTGTGTGTCCTGAGACCACCCAGGGGGGGCAACCCCCCTCAATTCTGTGGCCCATGGTCCTGATGGATTTAGGGGTGGGGGTCCCCCTGAGCCCCCCGATTTTGGGGGACAGTCCCCCAAAACTCCTCCATAGTGGGGAACAGACCCCCCCAAACCCCATGATATTGGGGGACAGACCCCCCCCCCAAACCCCACAATAATGGGGGACAGATCCCCCCAAACTCCACAATATTGGGGGACAGACCCCACCCCCTGAGCCCTCTGATTTTGGGGGACAGACCCCCCCAAACCCCTCCATATTGGGGTACAGACCCCTCCCCCAAATCCCAAAATAATGGGGGACAGACCCACCCCAAACCCCAAAATATTGGGGGACAGACCCCTCCCCTAAATCCCAAAATAATGGGGGACAGACCCACCCCAAACCCCAAAATATTGGGGGACAGACCCCCCCAAACCCCACAATATTGGGGGACAGACCCCCCCATCCAAACCCCACAATATTGAAGGACAGACCCCTCCCCCAAATCCCACAATACTGGGGGACAGACCCCCCCCAAACCCCAAAATATTGGGGGACAGACCCTCCCCAACCCCACAATAATAGGGGACAGACCCCACCCCAAACCCCTCCATATTGGGGGACAGACCCCTCCCCAAACCCCACGATATTGGGGGACAGACCCCCCAAACCCCACGATATTGGGGACAGACCCCCCCAAACCCCACAATAATGGGGACAGACCCTCCCCAAACCCCTCAATATTGGGGACAGACCCCCCAAACCCCTCCATATTGGGGACAGACCCTCCCCAAATCCCACAATACTGAGGGACAGACCCTCCCCAAATCCCACAATACTGGGGGACAGACCCCCCAAATCCCACAATATTGGGGGACAGACCCCACCCCAAATCCCACAATATTGGAGGACAGACCCCTCCCTCAAACCCCCTGATATCAATGCACAGACCCCTCCCCACCCCAAAATCCCCGGACCTGGCGGGGGCTGACGATGATGCTGCTGCTCTTGGTGCCCGGTTTGGGGCGGGCAGAGGCACCTCCCGCTCCCCGGGGTCGCGGGGGGCCGAGGGTCGTTTGGGGGTTCCCGAGCTCCCCACCACGAACTCGGCGTAGGAGCCGCGACCCCCGGGAGAGGAGGGGGAGGGGGCTCAGCGGGGGGCCGAGGAGGGTCTGAAGAGTGATGGGATCTGGGGGTGGGTGGGGAGGGGGTCAGATCAAGAGTGGGGACCCCAGAAACCACACCCATCCCAGCCGGGTCACCTGTGGGACCCCAGATCCCCACCAATCACTTCCCGGTCACCCGTGGGACCCCTAGACCCCCAACTCCCTTTCCCGGCCGCCCGTGGGACCCCAGACCTCCCAATCACTTCCCGGTCACCCGTGGGACCCCAGTCCTCTCCCCCATCCCCGGTCACTCGTGGGACCCCCAGACCCCCCCAGTCACTTCCTGGTCACCCGTGGGACCCCAGTCCCTCCCCCTATTCCCGGTCACCCGTGGGACCCCAGAACCCTCCACCACTTCCCGGTCGCCCGTGGGACCCCCAGTCCCATTCCCCCATCCCTGGTCACCCGTGGGACCCCAGTCCCTTCCTCCCTATCCCCGGTCACCCGTGGGACCCCAGTCCCATTCCCCCACTCCCCGGTCACCCATGGGACCCCCAGTCCCTCCCCTATTCCCGGACACCCGTGGACCCCAGTCCCATTCCCCCATCCCCGGTCACTGTGGGACCCTCAGTCCCTCCCCTATTCCCGGTCACCTGTGGGACTCTAGCACTCCCCACCACTTTCCGGTCACCCGTGGGACCCCAGTCTCTCTCCCCACCCTCCCACGTCTCCCCTTCCCCGGTCACTGTGGGGTCCCCAGTCCCTCCCCCCAGTACCGGGGTCGTGGTCCCTCCTGTCTCAGCGTGAGCGCCGCCGCTTCCCGCGGGGGGGTCGGGCTCGGGCTCCGGCTCCATGGCGGGGGTCGCGGGTGGGTTCAGGGGGTCCCGGGAGTCCCCAGGGGGTCCCGGGTGGGTTTGGGGATCCGGGTGGGATCGGAGGCTCCAGGGGCGTTTGGGTCGGGGTCCCTCCCGGTGGATTTGGGGGTCTCGGGTGGTTTGGGGGTCTCCGGTGGATTAAGGGGTCCCAGTGGGTTTGGGGAGGGGTCCCAGTGGTTCTGGGGGGTCCCGGTGGGTTTGGGAGGGGTCCTGGTGGTTCTGGGGGGTCCTGGTAGATCTAGGAGGGGTCCCGGTGGATTTGGGGAGGGGTCTCGGTAGATCTGGGGGGGGTCCCGGTCGATTTGGGAGGGGTCTCGGGTAGCTTTGGGAGGGGTCCTCGGGATGAGTTTTGGGGGTCCCGGTTTTGCCGCGCGCCCTGGTAACCGCGGAAGGGCGTGGCCTTGCTCGCTTGGCCCCGCCCCTTTCTCCCGCTCAGCGCCACCATTGGCCAGCCTCACTGTCAATCAAACCGCCCCGGCCCCGCCCTCTCCCGGATGAGGAAGGGGCGATCCCGGAACGGTGGGCGGGGCTACGAAGAGGAAGCCACGCCCATCGGAGCTCCCCCTGCCCCCTCCCCAGCCCGGGGTCCCTGGGGTCCTCAGACCCCCCCACCTCCCATTCACCCAGGCGACACCACCCCCAGCCCGGGGTCCCTGGGAGTCCTCAAACCCCTCCCCATTCCCGGGTGACACCCCAGCCCAGGGGTCCCTAGGGGTCCTCAAACCCCCCCCATTCCCGGGTGACACCCCCAGCCCGGGGTCCTCAAGCCCTCCCTCACCCATTCCAGGGTGACACCCTGCCAGCCCGGGGGTCCTGGGGTCCTCAAACCCCCTCCCCATTCCCGGGTGACACCCCCAGCCCGGGGGTCCCTGGGGGTCCTCAAACCCCCCCTCCCCCCATTCCCGGGTGACACCCCCAGCACGGGGGTCCCTGAACGACCCCCCACGTGTGACACCCTCGGGCCCGGGATAGGGGTCTCTGACCCCAGGGAGGGGGTCCCAGACACGGGAGGGGGGGGGTGGTCCCTGCTCCCGGGGGGGTCTCCGATCCCCCTGAGGTTCAGGGTGCCCCCCACCCCGCACCTAAAGGGGAGCTCAGGATCCCCCCCCTTCCCTCTAAATGAGCCCCCCAGGGGCCCTTCTACAGCAAGGAGAGACCCCCCCCCAAAAAAAGGTCGGGGGGGGACACAAAGGGGGAGAGACCTCAAATGGTCCTTCAGAGTAGAGACCCCCCCAAAAAAGGGTTGGGGGGGCACAAAGGGGGAACCCCAAATGGTCTTTAAGTAGAGACCCCCCCAAAAAGGATCTTGGGGTCAGAGAGGGGGGGCACAGAAAGGGAACCCCAAATGGTCTTTCAAAGACCCCCCCCCCCAAAAAGGATCTTGGGGTCAGAGAGTGGGGCACAGAAAGGGAACTCCAAATGGTCCTTCAGAGTAGAGACCCCCCCCCAAAAAACAGTCTGAGGGTCAGGGAGGGGGGTACAGAAAGGGAACCCCAAATGGCCTTCAAAGACCCCCCCCCCCAAAAGGATCTTGGGGTCAGAGAGGGGGGGACAGAAAGGGAACCCCAAATGGTCTTTAAGTAGAGACCCCCCCCAAAAGGATCTTGGGGTCAGAGAGGGGGGTAAAGAAAGGGAACCCCAAATGGTCCTTCAGAGACCCCCCCAAAAAGGACCTTGGGGTCAGAGAGGGGGGGACAGAAAGGGAACCCCAAATGGTCCTTCAGAGACCCCCCCAAAAAGGACCTTGGGGTCAGAGAGGGGGGCACAGAAAGGGAACTCCAAATGGTCCTTCAGAGACCCCCCCAAAATCAGTCCTGGGGGTCAGAGAGGGGGGGACAGAAAGGGAACCCCAAACAGTCCCTAAAGTAGAGCCCCCCACCCCCCTCCCCAAAAAGGTCTCGTGGGGGTCCTGGGCGAGTTGAGGGGACCCAGTTGAGTCAGGAGGGGTCATTTTTTGGTGGTTTTTTTTTGGTGGGGTTAAATCAGCTTTTGTTTGTTTGTTTGTTTTGTTTTTGTTTTTTATGGAAGAGGCCACGAACTCGGAGGGAGCCTCGGCCCTAAAACACCGGCACGATGGGATGGGGGGAGCACGACATGGGGGGGAGGGCACAACGTGAAACACAGCGTGGGGAGGGAAGGGGGACAGAGCCCCCAAAGCCCACCACCACCACCCCCCTCCCTCCCTCCTCCAAAACCCCACCGGGGCAGGGAGAGATTGGGGGGAGGAGGGACAAAACAACCCCAAACCCAACGGCTGAGAGAGGAGGAGGAGGAGGAGGAGGTGGGAAAGGAGGTGGAAATGGGGGTTAATCCTTCTTTTTGTCCTCTGGAGGCTTCTCCTGGCCCGGGAAAGGGAGGAGGGGTGGTGGTGAGGGGGGGGTTGTTTTGGGGGCTCACTCCCGGAGGCTCCTCCCACTGAGGCCGAACTCGTTGACGCGCGTGAGGTCGACGCGGTAGATCCAGCGCTGGTAGAGGTAAATGAAGAACACCACGTCTGCTCCAGCCGCGTTTTTTGGGGGGAAAACAGGGAAAAAAAGAGGGGAAAAAGGAGGTGAGGGGCTTAAAATAAAAAGCAGCCCCCCAAAACCCCAAATTCCCCCTGAATTTGCCCCCCTTACCGTCCCGCAGGCAGCCTATCCTGTACATCATGGGCATCCTGATGACGAAGGCGAACAGGTCGTCGATGAAGGTGTTGAGGGCCTTGTAGGTCAACATCCTCCAGGGCAGGTGGGCCACCGACTTCAGCTTGTAGTTGATGAACAGCTGGGGGGTCATGGTGATGAAGCCTGGGGGGGAAAAAAGAGGGGGAGACCACCCGAGTGTGGCCCTTGTCAGGGGAAGGGGGGTGAGGAGGGGATGATTCCCCCTAAAAATCGACCCCCTGAAAAGTGACCCCCTCCCCACCCCAGAATGGACATCCCCAACCCAAAAGAGTGATGCCCTCAACAAAAAAAATGATTACCCCTCAAAAATTGATCCGCCCACCCCAAAAATGGACAGCCCCACCCCAAAAAACTGATCCCCCCAAAAAAACTGATCCCCTCACCAAAAAAACTGATTACCCCTCAAAAATTGATCCACCTACCCCAAAAATGGACACCCCCACCCCAAAAAGCTGACCCCCTCACCAAAAAAAATGATTACCCCTCAAAAATTGATCCACCCACCCCAGAATGGACAGCCCCACCCCAAAAACCGACCCCCTCACCAAAAAAACTGATTACCCTCAAAATTGATCCACTCACCCCAAAAACTGATCCCCACCCCCTAAACTGACCTCCCTAAAAACCTGACCCCCACCCCAAAAATGAGTCCCCAAAACTGACCCACCTACCACAAAACTGACCACCCCAACCCCAAACCAACCCCAAAACTGAGTCCCCTGACCCCAAAACTGAACCCTGACCCAAACTGACCCCAAAACTGACCCCCTGACCCCAAACTGACCCCCAAGACCTGACCCCAAACTGACCCCAAACTGACCCCAAACTGACCCCAAACTGACCCCAAAACTGACCCCAAAACTGACCCCTAAACTGACCCACTGACCCCAAACTGACCCCTGACCCCAAACTGACCCCAAACTGACCCCCTGACCCCAAACTGACCCCTCGACCCCAAACTGACCCCAAACTGACCCCTGACCCCAAACTGACCCCAAATGCCCCCAAACTGACCAAAGGTGAGCAGGAAGCCGTAGAGCATGGAGAGCACCCAGGAGTACCAGCCCTTGTGCTCCAGGTACAGGAGGCTGGGCCAGCCCCAAACTGACCCCCCTGACCCCAAAACTGACCCCAAAACGACCCCAAACTGACCCCTGACCCCAAACTGACCCCAAAATGCCCCCCAAACTGACCAAAGGTGAGCAGGAAGCCGTAGAGCATGGAGAGCACCCAGGAGTACCAGCCCTTGTGCTCCAGGTACAGCAGGCTGGGCCAGCCCCAAACTGACCCCAAAACTGACCCCTGACCCCAAAACTGACCCCCTGACCCCAAAAATGACCCCCTGACCCCAAAAATGACCCCCAAACTGACCAAAGGTGAGCAGGAATCCGTAGAGCATGGAGAGCACCCAGGAGTACCAGCCCTTGTGCTCCAGGTACAGGAGGCTGGGCCAGCCCCAAACTGACCCCAAAACTGACCCCCTGACCCCAAAACTGACCCCCCTGACCCCAAAAATGACCCCAAAATGCCCCCCAAACTGACCAAAGGTGAGCAGGAAGCCGTAGAGCATGGAGAGCACCCAGGAGTACCAGCCCTTGTGCTCCAGGTACAGGAGGCTGGGCCAGCCCCAAACTGACCCCAAAACTGACCCCCCTGACCCCAAAACTGACCCCAAACTGACCCCCTGACCCCAAACTGACCCCCTGACCCCAAAACTGACCCCCCTGACCCCAAAAATGCCCCCCAAACTGACCAAAGGTGAGCAGGAAGCCGTAGAGCATGGAGAGCACCCAGGAGTACCAGCCCTTGTGCTCCAGGTACAGGAGGCTGTACACGGCGTAGCAGCCCAGCAGGGGGAACAGCAGCCACGACAGGTACCGGAATGCCATCTGGGAATGGGGAATCCAGGGAATTTATAACCCCAGGGAATGGGGAATGGGGGTAATGCCATCTGGGAATGGGAATTCCAGGGAATTCAGCACCCCAGGGAATGGGGAATGGGGGTAATGCCATCTGGGAATGGGAATTCCAGGGAATTCAGCACCCCAGGAATGGGGAATGGGAGTAATGCCATCTGGGAATGGGAATTCCAGGGAATTTATAACCCCAGGGAATGGGATATCTAGGGAATTCAGCATCCCAGGGAATGGGGAATGAGGGTAATGCCATCTGGGAATGGGAATTCCAGGGAATTTATAACCCCAGGGAATGGGATATCTAGGGAATTCAGCATCCCAGGGAATGGGGAATGGGGGTAATGCCATCTGGGAATGGGAAATCCAGGGAGTTCAGCATCCCAGGGAATGGGAAATCCAGGGAATTCAGCATCCCAGGGAATGGGGAATGGGGGTAATGCCATCTGGGAATGGGAAATCCAGGGAATTTATAACCCCAGGGAATGGGGAATGCCATCTGGGAATGGGGAATCCAGGGAATTTATAACCCCAGGGAATGGGGAATGCCATCTGGGAATGGGAAATCCAGGGAATTCAGCACCCCAGGGAATGGGGAATGGGGGTAATGCCATCTGGGAATGGGAAATCCAGGGAATTTATAACCCCAGGGAATGGGAAATCCAGGGAATTCAGCACCCCAGGGAATGGGGAATGGGGGTAATGCCATCTGGGAATGGGAGATCTAGGGAATTTATAACCCCAAAGAATGGGATATCCAGGGAATTCAGCATCCCAGGGAATGGGGAATGGGGGTAATGCCATCTGGGAATGGGAATTCCAGGGAATTTACAACCCCAGGGAATGGGGAATGGGGGTAATGCCATCTGGGAATGGGAAATCCAGGGAATTCAGCACCCCAGGGAATGGGGAATGGGGGTAATGCCATCTGGGAATGGGAAATCCAGGGAATTTATAACCCCAGGGAATGGGGAATGGGGGTAATGCCATCTGGGAATGGGAATCCAGGGAATTCAGCACCCCAGGGAATGGGGAATGGGGGTAATGCCATCTGGGAATGGGAAATCCAGGGAATTTATAACCCCAGGGAATGAGGAATGGGAATGGGGAGGGGAGGTAACCCCATCTGGGAATGGGACCAGGACAGAGGGGCCAGGGCTGGGAATTCGGGAACCCCCGAGCGAAGAAGGGAGAGCCCATCCCGAGGTGGGAATGAGGCCCCCCTAAAACGAGACCCCCCCATCCCATCCCATCCATCCCATCCCATCCCATCAATCCTATCCCATCCCTGTATCCCATCCCATCCCATCCCTGTATCCCATCCCTGTATCCCATCTCATCTCTATCTCATCACTCTCTATCTCATCCTATCTCTGTATCTCATCTCTATCCTATCCTATCAATTCTATCTTCATCTCTATCTCTGTATTCCCATCCTCTATCTCTGTATCTCATCCTATCTCTATCCTATCCTATCCCATCCCTGTATCCCATCCCATCCCATCCCATCAATCCCATCTCATCCCATCCCTGTATCCCATCCCATCCCTGTATCCCATCCCATCCCATCCCATCCATCCCATCCCATCCCTGTATCCCATCCCTGTATCCCATCCCTGTATCCCATCCATCCCCATCCCATCCCATCAATCCCATCCCATCCCCACTCCCACCTACCCTGTATCCCATCAATCCCATCTTATTCCCATCCCATCAACTCTATCCCATCCCATCCCATCAATCTCCATCCCATCTCTATCTCTGTATCCTCACTCCTATCTCTATCTCATCTCTATCTCTATCTCTACCTCTATCCCTTGCTATCTCTATCTCCTGTATCTCTATCTCTTGTATCTCTATCTCTATCTCTATCTCTATCTCTGTATCTCTATCTCTATCTCTATCTTGTATCTCTCATCTCTATCTTAGTAATTCTATCTCTGTATCTCTATCTCTATCTCTATCTCTCATTCTATCTCTATCAATTCTATGCTATCTCTATGCCATCTCTACTCTATCTCTATCTCTATCAATTCTATCTTGTATCTCTATCTCTGTATTCTGCCCCCCAAAACCCCCAACCTCCTCTGAATTTGCTCCCTTACCGTCCTCCGCAGGCAGCCTATCCTGTACATCATGGGCATCCTGGATGACGAAGGCGAAGAGGTCGTCGATGAAGGTGTTGAGGGCCTTGTAGGTCAACATCCTCCAGGGCAGGTGGGCCACCGACTTCAGCTTGTAGTTGATGAACAGCTGGGGTCATCGGTGATGAAGCCTGGGGAAAAGAGGGGAGACCACCAAGTGTGGCCTCTTGTCAGGGGAGGGGGGTGAGGAGGGATGATCCCCTAAAAATCGACCCCTGAAAGTGACCCCTCCCCACTTCCCAGAATGGACATCCCCAACCCAAAAGAGTGATGCCTCAACAAAAAAATGATTACCCTCAAAATTGATCCACCTAACCCCAAAATGGACAGACCTACCCTCAAAAACTGATCTCCCAAAAAAACTGATCCCTCACCAAAAAACTGATTACCCTCAAAATTGGATCCACTCCACCCCAGAATGGACACCTTCACTCCCAAAAAGCTGACCCTCACCAAAAAATGATTACCCCTCAAAATTGATCCACCTACCCCAGAATGGACAGCCCCACCCCAAAACCGACTTCTCACCAAAAACTGATTACCCTCAAAATTGATCCACTCACCCCAAAAACTGATCCCGCTCCCTAAACTGACCTCCCTAAAACCTGACTCTCACCTCCAAAAATAGAGTCCTCAAAACTGACTCCACCTACCACAAAACTGACCACCCTAACCCCCAAACTAACCCCTCAAAGCTGAGCCCCTGACTCCCAAAACTGAAACCCCCTGACCTCCAAACTGACCCTCAAAACTGACCCCCTGACCCCAAACTGACCCTAAACCCTGACCCCCTGACCCCAAACTGACCCCAAAACTGACCCCAAACTGACCCCAAACTGACCCCAAAACTGACCCCAAAACTGACTCCAAACTGACCCCCTGACCCCAAACTGACCCCCTGACCCCAAACTGACCCCTAAACTGACCCCCTGACCCCCAAACTGACCCCCTGACCCCAAAACTGACCTCCAAAACTGACCCCTGACCCCTAAACTGACCCCTAAAATGCCCCCAAACTGACCAAAGGTGAGCAGGAAGCCGCAGAGCATGGAGAGCACCTAGGAGTACCAGCCCTTGTGCTCCAGGTACAGGAGGCTGGGCCAGCCCCAAACTGACTCCCCTGACCCCAAACTGACCCCTAAAACGACTCCTCAAACTGACCCCTGACCCCAAACTGACCTCCCCAAAATGCCCCCAAACTGACCAAAGGTGAGCAGGAAGCCGTAGAGCATGGAGAGCACCCAGGAGTACCAGCCCTTGTGCTCCAGGTACAGCAGGCTGGGCCAGCCCCAAACTTGACCCCAAAACTGACCCCAAACTGACCCCAAAACTGACTCCCCTGACCCCAAAAATGACCCCTGACCTCCCAAAATGACCCCTAAACTGACCCAAAGGTGAGCAGGAAGCCAGAGAGCATGGAGAGCACCCAGGAGTACCAGCCCTTGTGCTCCAGGTACAGGAGGCTGGGCCAGCTCCCAAACTGACCCCCTGACCCCAAACTACTCGACTCCTAAACTGACCCCCTGACCCCAAATATGACCCCAAAATGACCCCAAACTGACTCAAAGGTGAGCAGGAAGTCAGAGAGCATGGAGAGCACCCAGGAGTACCAGCCCTGTGCTCCAGGTACAGGAGGCTGTGCCAGCCCCAAACTGACCCCAAAACTGACCCCTGACCCCAAAACTGACCCCAAACTGACCCCTGACCCCCAAACTGACCCCCTGACCCCAAAACTGACCCCTGACCTCAAAAATGCCCCCTAAACTGACCAAAGGTGAGCAGGAAGCCAGTAGAGCATGGAGAGCACCCAGGAGTACCAGCCCTTGTGCTCCAGGTACAGGAGGCTGTACACGGCGTAGCAGCCCAGCAGGGGGAACAGCAGCCACGACAGGTACCGGAATGCCATCTGGGAATGGGAATTCCAGGAATTTATAACCCCAGGGAATGGGGAATGGGGTAATGCCATCTGGGAATGGGAATTCCAGGAATTTATAACCCCAGGAATGGGGGAATGGGGGTAATGCCATCTGGGAATGGGAATTCCAGGAATTCAGCACCCCAGGAATGGGGAATGGGGTAATGCCATCTGGGAATGGGAAATCCAGGGAATTTATAACCCCAGGGAATGGGATATCTAGGGAATTCAGCATCCCAGAGAAGGGGAATGAGGGTAATGCCATCTGGGAATGGGAATTCCAGGGAATTTATAACCCCAGGGAATGGGAATCTAGGGAATTCAGTAACCCCAGGGAATGGGAATGGGGTAATGCCATCTGGGAATGGGAAATCCAGGAGTTCAGCATCCTAGGGAATGGGAAACCAGAGAATTCAGTATCCTAGGGAATGGGGAATGGGGGTAATGCCATCTGGGAATGGGAAATCCAGGGAATTTATAACCCCAGGAATGGGGAATGCATCATCTGGGAATGGGGAATCCAGGGAATTTATAACCTCAGGAATGGGGAATGGGGGTAATGCCATCTGGGAATGGGGAACTAGGAATTCAGCACCTAGGAATGGGGAATGGGGAATGCCATCTGGGAATGGGAAATCTAGGAATTTATAACCCCAGGGAATGGGAAATCCAGGAATTCAGCACCCCAGGAATGGGGAATGGGGTAATGCCATCTGGGAATGGGAATTCTAGGGAATTTATAACCCCAAAGAATGGGATATCCAGGAATTCAGCATCCCAGGAATGGGGAATGGGGTAATGCCATCTGGGAATGGGAATTCCAGGAATTTACAACCCCAGGAATGGGAATGGGGCAATGCCATCTGGGAATGGAAATCCAGGAATTCACAACCCCAGGGAATGGGGAATGGGGTAATGCCATCTGGGAATGGGAAATCCAGGAATTTATAACCCCAGGAATGGGGAATGGGGTAATGCCATCTGGGAATGGGAATCCAGGAATTCAGCAATTTAGGAATGGGGAATGGGGTAATGCTATCTGGGAATGGGAAACTAGGAATTTATAACCCTAGGAATGAGGAATGGAAATGGGGAGGGAGGTAATCCCATCTGGGAATGGGACCAGGACAGAGGGGCCAGGGCTGGGAATTGGGAACCCCCGAGCGAAGAAGGGAGAGCTCATCCTGAGGTGGGAATGAGGCCCCCTAAAACGAGACATCCTCATCCCATCCTCAGTCCATCCATCCCATCCTCATCCTCTATCTCTATCCCTAGATCCCATCTCATCCTTATTCCCATATCTCATCCTGTATCTCATCCATCCTCATCTCTATCATCTTGTATTCATCTCATCTCTTGTATCATCATTCCATCATCATTCTATCTCTATCAATTCTATCCTGTATCTCTATCATCCTTGTCCTATTCCTACTCTCATATCCTATTCTCTCATCATCTATCTCTATTCATCTATTCTATCTCTATCTATTCCTATCTCATCTCTGTATCTCTATCTCTATCTCTATCTCTATCATCTCATTCCTATCTCATCTCGTATCTCTATCTCTATTCTATCTCTATCTCATATCCTATCTCATCTCTATCTCGTATCTCCCTATCTCTATCTCATTCTATCTCTATCTCTGTATCTCTATCTCTATCTCATCCCATCTCCCATCTCTATCTCATCCTATCTATCTCTATCTCTATCTCTGTATCTCTATCTCTATCTCTGTATTCTATCTCTATCATATCCCATTCTCATCTCTATCTCTATCTCATCTCTCTTGTATCTCTATTCATTCTATCTCTATCTCTATCTCATCAATCTCTATCTCTATCTTCTATCTCTATCAATTCCATCTCTATCTCTATCTCTGTATCTCATCTCTATCTCCTATCTTATCCTATCTCATCTCTATCTCTATCCTATGTATCTCTATCTCTATCTCATCTCTATCTCTCGTATTCCTATCTCTATCTCTATCTTCATCTCTATTCTATCTCTATCTCTATCTCTTGTATTCTATCTCTATCATTCATTCTATCTCTTCATTCTGAATTTATAACCCCAGGGAATGGGGAATGAGAGTATGCCATCTAGAATGGGAATTCCAGGAATTTATAACCCCCGGGAATGGGAATCAGGGTATAACCCCAGGAATGGGGAATGGGAGGTAATGCCATCTGGGAATGGGAATTCCAGGGAATTTATAACCCCAGGAATGGGAATCCAGGAATTTATAACCCCAGGAGTGGGAATGGGGTATGCTATCTGGGAATGGGAATTCCAGGGAATTCAGCATCCCAGGGAATGGGGAATCCAGGGAATTTATAACCCCAGGGAATGGGGAATGGGGGTAATGCCATCTGGGAATGGGAATTCCAGAATTCAGCATCCAGGATGGGAATCCAGAATTACCCTAGGGAATGGGGAATGGGGGTAATGCCATCTGGATGAGATCCAGGGATTCCTTTTGGGGAATGGGGAGTGGGGATGGGCAAATCTGAATGGGAATTCCAGAATTTATAACCCCAGGGGAATGGGGAATGGGGTAATGCCATCTGGGAATGGGAAATCCAGGGAATTCAGCACCCCAGGGAATGGGGAATGGGGGTAATGCCATCTGGGAATGGGAATTCCAGGGAATTCAGCATCCCAGGGAATGGGGAATCCAGGGAATTTATAACCCCAGGGAATGGGGATAGATGTAATGCCATCTAGGGAGATGGAAATCCAGGGTATAACCCCAGGAATGGGAATGGGGGTAATGCCATCTGGGAATGGAAATCCAGGAATTTATCAAGCCCCAGGGAATGGGAAATAGGGAATTCAGCACCCCAGGAAATGGGGAATGGGGGTAATGCCATCTGGGAATGGGAGATCCAGGGAATTTATAACCCCAAAGAATGGGAAATCCAGGGAATTCAGCACCCCAGGGAATGGGATATCCCAGGAATTCAGCATCCCAGGGAATGGGGGTAATGCCATCTGGGAATGGGAAATCCAGGGAGTTCAGCACCCCAGGGAATGGGGAATCCAGAATTCAGCACCCAGGGAATGGGAGTAATGCACATCTGGGAATGGGAATTCCAGGGAATTTATAACCCCAGGGAATGGGGAATGGGGGTAATGCCATCTGGGAATGGGAAATCCAGGGAATTTATCATCCCATAGGAATGGGGAATGAGAAATGGGGAATGGGGGGAGGTAATCCCATCTGGGAATGGGACCAGGACAGAGGGGCCAGGGCTGGGAATTCGGGAACCCCCGAGCGAAGAAGGGAGAGCCCATCCCGAGGTGGGAATGAGGCCCCCCTAAAACGAGACCCCCCCATCCTATCCCATCCCATCAATCCTATCCCATCCCATCCCATCCCTGTATCCCATCCCATCAATCCCATCCCTGTATCCCATCAATCCCTGTATCCCATCCCTGTATCCCATCCCATCCCATCCCTGTATCCCATCCCTGTATCCCATCCCTGTATCCCATCCCATCCCTGTATCCCATCAATCCCATCCCTGTATCCCATCAATCCCATCAATCCCTGTCTCCCATCAATCCCTGTCTCCCATCAATCCCTGTATCCCATCCCTGTATCCCATCCCTGTATCCCATCCCTGTGTCCCATCCCTGTGTCCCATCCCTGTATCCCATCCCTGTATCCCATCCCTGTGTCCCATCCCTGTGTCCCATCCCTGTATCCCATCCCTGTATCCCATCAATCCCATCCCCGTATCCCATCCCTGTATCCCATCAATCCCATCCCATCCCTGTATCCCATCCCTGTATCCCATCCCTGTATCCCATCCCTGTATCCCATCAATCTCAGTATCCCATCCCTGCATCCCATCCCTGTATCCCATCAATCCCATCCCATCCCTGTATCCCATCCCTGTATCCCATCAATTCCATCCCATCCCTGTATCCCATCCCTGTATCCCATCAAGTCTCCATCCATCCCTGTATCCCATCCCTGTATCCCATCCCTGTATCCCATCAATCCCATCCCATCCCTGTATCCCATCCCTGTATCCCATCCCTGTATCCTATCAATTCCATCCCATCCCTGTATCCCATCCT
>NW_026087405.1:0-75170 GCF_022539395.1 Myiozetetes cayanensis | reverse complement strand
AAGCACCCCACAGTAGGTTGGCAGCTCAGGGAGCCACCGCAGACCCCTCTTTCACACTCCCCTCTGCCCCACAGCTGCTGCAGCACTGTCTGTTGGGGGGATGTTCCTGACAGCCCCCAGGGATGGACAGGGGGATTGGAGATCCCCGACTGAGCCCGAGGGAATCTCTCCTGGGCTCAAGTGATGGGGGACAGATGGGGACCCCCATGAGAGCCCACAGGTCACTTTCTTTTTGCGTTGTAGTAGATTGAGGATGACCAAGAAATAAAAACTAGGCACCTTTATGATGATGGCCAACATTCAGCTTTTATTTCTTCGTCCATGTGATGGTTTGAACTTGGCTCCCTGCCAAATGCCCAAACTCCAGTAGCAGCCTCCCCCTCCCTTCTCCCTTCCTTCTTCCCCTAGAGCAAATGAAAAAAACTATGTAAATTGAAGAACCCGAAAATCCAACTAGTTGTATAAAAAAATATATATATATTTGATGTATATTACAGTTAAGATGCTGTGTACACAGCAAAAAGGAATCCAAACACCGCCCGAACGGATAGGGAAAGGGGAAAAGGAACAAAAGGAGATGAAGGGACACCGAGCAGATATACGTAATCAAACTTGAGAACTAGTAAAATAACTAGTAAAACAAATCTCACCACGTCCCTTAAAAAAAAGTAGGATTGGCACACACGGCCAGCACTCTGCTATCCTCCACGTGGCAGGTCAGCGGTCACTGCAGGCCTCAACCTTAGATAAACGAGACCAATGTAAGGACCCACTGTTCCCGTACTCTGCTGGAAGAGAAGAGAGTGAAGGCCTCTCCTCCCTTCTTATTTATACCCCGATTTACGTAAAAATCGTATGGAATACTGGGAACACTGCCTCTTCCTTGGTTACAAACTGGTAACCAAGGAAGGCCTAGATTAAACCCACCACAGTCCAGTATAATACAACTTGTTCTCACACACCTGCATTCACATTGTACAGAATCTTACATACCATTACTATTCTTAGCTCTTTATCTATAATTTATTACCAACCTTCACATATAATTGGATGTTCACTTCTTATTTACATTCCTCTCTCACTGGTCAGTTCTGGTACCTTCCCAAGTCCTCAATGATCTTTGTGAATTTCCTCAGGGAAATGGCCTCAAAATGTCTAAGTCAAAATCCTTCACCTCTATATCTTTCATCGGGCGCTCGGCAGAACCCACCACTCACCCCAACACCCCTGCCCATCTCCAACTCTTGTTTTTTCTCCTCTCCAACACCTTTCCCATTGTCTACTCAATTCCCGGCTAACCTCCAACTCAGTTTAGGGATTTTTACTCCTTCTGCTCTGCTGGATTTCAGCCCTTTCCTGCTAAGTTTTGGGGGTCCCAGACACCTTTCCCCCCCCCCCTTCCCCTCTCTTTTCTATTATACCCCTAGCCCAACCTGTGCCTGGTAGGAAGGTCCCAGATTCCCCCCCACACCCTTCCTACTCCATTTGGGGTTCCAGCTGCCCCTATTCCCCCTCTCTCCCATCTTTTTTCTTGCTGTCCCCCAATCCTCAGCTCTCCCCCCATTCAGCCTTGGCAGTCCCACTTCCCCTTTTACCCCCTTCCCAACCTCCTTCTCCTTTCTCATCACCCCCCAATCTTCAGCACCCTCTGTGCTTGGTTTCGGGGGTCCCAGTCCCGTCTCCCACTCACTTTGAGGGGTCCCACCCCTGCTTTTTTCCCCTTTCCCCTCCTTTCCAAATGCCCCCCCCCCCTTCCAGCACACTCGCTGCCCCACCCTCACCTCTCCAGTTCACTGGGATCGAGGGCTCGTAGTTGTGCCCAAAAGGACCAGGGTGGAGATTGGAATGGATGTGCCTTATGTTGTTGTACACATTCTCTCCACAATCCTTTCCAGACAGCTTTGTTGAAGAAGACGTGCTTGCTATGGGCTCTCCATCACCCATTTAATCATAAATATCTTGATTGGAAGGAGGTGGAGGAAGTGGCAACACATTTCCAGCTCCTCTATTGTCAGCGCTCAGTCTTATCATGCTCTCCTGCTGTCCAAAGTCATCATACGCTTCCATGTCACTCTCTGAAAATTTCACATCAGCTCCAGTAGGTGCTTGTTGCTTTCTTTTCAAAGAATCATAATCAATCTCTACCATGGTTGTTTTAATGTATCCACAGCATCCTCCTATTCTACGGAACCACTTTCCTTCTGGGTTGTCTGTGAGGCAAATGATTTCAATCTTATCCCCCTGTTTGACTGTCAGTTCATTCTTCCCTCCCTTGTAGTCAACACAGGCTTGTGCCTGGTGAAGAACTTCAACAGGTCTCACTAATTTGAACTTCTTCCTTAATTCCAGTTCTTTCTTTTCTTTTCCCTTTTATTCTCTTTTCTCCTGCTCCATTCTTCTCTTATCTTCTTTGTTCTACTTCTTCTCTTTTTCTCCTGATGATCTGATGTCATTTATGTCTTCATACATCTCTACATCACCTTCTTGGCCCCCCTGTGTGCTTCCATGACCCTGTGAAACAAATACCACATCATCATAATTTTCTTCATTTTCTGGATTTCTTATTGCAGAACTGGGCTTGATGCTTCTGGGAGGCAGACTGGGAGCTTCCATAACCTCCAGGTCTGAGTGAGAGATTGGTTTAGGGGATGGAAACTGTGTGGCATGATCTAATAGAGGCACCAGTGGGACAAGTACGAAAGATTCTATCATTTTGAAACCTTCATTTCCAGATGTCTTTTTTGGGGTCCTCCTCTGGTATCCTTGCAGTTCCACACTTGGAGATCTGTTGGGCTTTGCTGGGGACGTGGACGTCTTGAACTCTGGGGCCAAGACTCTCTGCCTGGGTGTGGGAGAACCATCTTCTTTCTCTCATGTTTCATCTGATGACCTTACTGCACCAAGTGCTGTATTATTCTTACAAAACTTATGAGGAGAATCTGATCTTTCCTGGATGACTTTCTTGGCAACGATAGTCTTGATAACACTCACTACCTTTTCTTCAGTCTCTTTCTTCACTTTTTTCATAATTTTCTCTGTTTATTGGTTGAAGATAAACACCAAATGCTTGTGCCACTGTATCCAGATGTGGTTGCTTTTGTTCATCCTCTGTCTTGTCACAAGTTGATGACTTGACCACCAAAGAAGGCTTACGAGAAATGGTTCTATAGGAGATACTGGGTCCTTCAGTGCATGTTGCATTTCCTTGAGCTGCTAGTTTCTCAAGGGCTGCTTTCCATGCCTGTTGTCTTTCTTCAGGAACTTCTGTTTTGGGGATTTTTAGGGGTTGACTGTGAGCCAGATCCTCCTCTGTGTCTCTGCCATCTGACTCAAATTCCTCCATGAGAAACCTTACCCAAGACTTGTGACTCACAGTTAAGATATTTCTGAGTCTACAAGTCTGTTGCAGAGGATGTCCTGGATGGTAGTCAAAGATGTTCTTTCCCCTTTGATGTTAATGTCCCTTTTTTAAGCTCTGCCAGGGGAGGTTTAGGTTGGATATTAAAAAGAAGTTCTTTCCAGAGAGAGTGATCAGGCATTGGAATGGCCTGCCCAGAGAGGTGGTGGATTCACCATCCCTGGAGATTTTGAAGATGAGGCTGGATGTGGCACTGAGTGCCACGATCTACTAATCACAGTGGGGTTGGATCAAGGGTGGGACTTTATGATCTCGGAGGTCTCTTCCAACCCAGTTAATTCTATGATTCTATGATTCTATGTTATTGTGAGCCACGATTGGAGTTGTGTGACAGGAATTCCTGCCACAGGAACCACCTGAAGAAGAGCAGGAGGAGGCTCACAAGCAGCAGTTGCAGGGCAGCAGGGACTGACTGACCTGAGCTGCCTTTGGGGCTCAGGAACTGCCCCCACACAGCCCCTCTCCTGCCCTGAGGGAGCACCAGATCAGCGGGAGTCAAAAGCCATGGACTGGAAGAATTCAACAGGCATTTTGGGAACATTTTATGGACACTTTGCAGGGCTGGTGCCTAACTAAGGGAAAGAGACCTGAGTGTTATACAAAGAATGGGAAGTGAGTGGTGGGGGATGAGGTTGTACTGAGTTGTGTGGGGCCTGGGCATGGTGGGACAGGTGTGGCATAAGGGCTGGACTGTGCTGGTTTGGGTGGGGGGGAGTTAATTTTCTCCCCAGGGGCTGGTGTGGAGTTGTGTTTGGGTTTGTGCTGAGCACAGGACTGAGAAGAGAGAGAAGGTTTTGTTAAGGCTGAGCTCACCCAGAGCCAAGGCCTTTACTGCCCCTCACACAGCCACGCTGGGGTGGGGCTGGGGGTGTGTGGGAGGCTGGGAGGGGACACAACCAGGACAGGTGACCCCAACTTCCCCAGGGGATATTCCAGACGCTGTGACATGGTGCTCAGCTTATAAAATGGGGGAGAGAAGGAGGGGACATTTAGAGTGATGGAGTTTGTCTTCCCAAGTCACCCTTCTACGGGATGGGATCTTGTTGTCCTGGAGGGGCTGAACACCTGCCCAACCATGGGAAGCAGGGAATGAATTCCCTGTTTGGCTTTGCTCGTGTGTGCAGCTTTTGCTTGCCCTTATTAAACTCTCTTTATCTCAACCCAAGCATTTTCCACATTATCTCCTCCCAGTTCCCTCCCCGATCCTGCTGGTGGGGAGTGAGGAGTGGCTGGGAGGGGCTTGGGGGCTGGATGGGGTGAAACCACAACAGCCTTTTTTGTTGTGCAGCTAGGGTTGGGAGTGTTGGAGATACTGGCAGGTGGGATTGGGATGTGCTGATGGAATTTGTAGCTGCTGGTGCTGTCTGGGGTGATGGTAAAAAGGCACAAAACAAGAGTTAACAATGGTTCAGCTGGTATACCTTGTCCTGTTTTCTCTACCTGTTCTGCTAGAAGAACATTTTAAGAGCACTGGCTGATACCATGTTCTGTTCTGCTCACTGACCCAAAGTCCTTATTATAGAAAGAACAGCAGTAGTGCACACAAGGGAATCAATTAGGGAAACTAGATGTTTGAATAAGATATAGAAGGCCCAGAGCCAGGATTTGGCAAGCTGGAAGAATTCAGGTCACCTGATTGGAGAGGTCAAATCAAGGAAGATGTCCGTGGCGACCACCAGAGGGATGAAGACTTGAGGAAAAGACCCCCAGAGTAGAAGACAACGCATGTCTGGAAAGACTCCGCCCAGAGACTGGCCTACTTATTAATATGTGTGTTAGATGGTGTAACCATGCATCTAAAGTGTATAAATGTCTTACTTTTGCACTTTCAAGTTGAGCAACTTTGTCCAGCGATAGTTGGCTTGCTCCCAACATTGTCCAAATAAATACCTTGCTACCTAAAGATCCAAGAAGTCTCTGAGCAGTTCACATTCCAAGGTTTTTCAGCATCAGTTTGGCAACCGCGGCACGACCTTCTCCGCCTGGCTGCAGAATCCGTCAGAGCTCAGGACCCCCTGGGCATGCCCCAGGTAAAGTTTTACTCGATGGAGCTCCCCTCTTCAATGGCTTACTGCGGGGGTGGACAAGGACTCGCTGCCTATAGAGAAAAGGTATTTATGTTTGGTTTTGTCTATTTTGGTTTTGGGGTTCCCATAAGATGAGGACGGGACACAGTCTTGCTGGGAGATACAGAACCGGATGCTTTTCCTGAGGGGTGTGACCCCTGTGAACTGGTATGTTCCAGATTTGTTTGTATTTGGCCAAATATTGTTCATTTTGAGGGAAACAAAGTGTGTAATTTTCCTTTTGAATGATGGAATTGGTTCCCTTAAGTTCATAACTATCCTATGAACTGGGGGTTGGAGTCCGCTGTTGTGTTATGAACTCCTGGAGGGCTGCAACTGTCACAGTGCTTTGCTTGTTATATGTTGCTTTGCTAATTTTGCATTGTTCTGCCTTGTGTTGAAAACAAAGTGGGACACCTTGAGTTTTTGTTTGTTCTGAACCAGTTAGAGAAACATCTTGGTGAGAGTCTACTTATGTTTGAGTTATTATATGGAGGGCAGTTTTGCACAATTGACTAACCACCCTATGAACTGGGGTTTGGGGCACTGTTATTGTGTTAATAGTTTTGTGTGTGTGTTTATTGTCATTTGGTGTTGCCTTGTTTGGTTTTGGGCAAGTTACTATATACCTGATATACCTTGCTTACCTTGAAACATCCAAGTGCTCATAGTTAGAGGTATTATTCTGCTAAGAATTGCTCTATGGGAGGTAGTGCTGAACAGTAAACTATAAGCACACCACATTGGATAAGACCCAGAATTAAGACTTGTTCATTTTGTAACTGTTGGTTACATGTACAAGCCTTCTGTAACAGATGTAAGGTTTGCCTCCCCGACAAACACGGTTGGGTCAGAACCAGTGTGCATATTGTAGAACAGAGGGACACTGGAAGCAAGAATGCCCTGAATTCACAGGTGGAAATACAGGCACGGGAGGGGCTGTTGTTGCTTACAGGGTACCAAGTGAGGGGCGGGGGGGGCCAGGCCTACCCCTAGGGGACCCACTGGTAAAAATTAAGCTAGGAGAAGAAGAACTAGATTTTTTTTTTTTTAATTGATACTGGGGCTATATTTTCTGTTTTGAATCAAGAATTAATACCTAAAATTGATAAATATGTTCATGTCATGGGTGCAACTGGCCAATCAGAAAAAACTTTCTTTTTGAAACCCCTAAAGTTTAAAATTGGAAAACAAATGGGAATACATCAGGTTTTGTATTTATCAAATTCACCCAAATCCCTATTGGGCAGAGACCTACTAGAAAACCTGTGAGCTGTAATTGAATTTAAACAAGGTAAAATCAAACTTAAGGTAAAGGAAGAACAAAAAATAGCAGCTCAGAGTTTAGCAACGAGCTATGTGCACCCAAACCAGGACAATTCAAATGTCAATCAGATTTAAGGTCAGGTATACCCAGGAGTTTGGGCTTCTAAAACACTAGGAAAGCCAAAATGGGCAACTCCCATTCAAACAGAACTACAACCAGGAGCCAAGCTGGTGGCTGAGAAACAATATCCACTGAGGCTAGAAGATAGGAAAGGGATTGAACCATTAATTGAAAACTGTTTGAAATTAGGGCTAAAAGAAAATTTGATTTGGTTTACAGCACTAGATCTAAAAGATGCCGCCTTCTGCCTTCCCTTAGCGCAAGAAAGTCCCACCACTGGAAGGTAAACTCAGCTCACTTAGACAGTGTTACCTCAAGTGTTCAGAAATAGTCCCACAATTTTTGGGAACCAATTAGCTAAAGAATTGGAACAATGACAGTGACCACGGGGAGAGGGTGTACTTTTACAATATGTGGATGATCTATTGATTCCTACTGAAAAACAAGAAGAAGACGTCTCTTGAACTTTCGGAGTCTAAATAGGTATCGAGTCTCTCAACAGAAAGCGCAACTGGTGCAGAAACAAGTGGTGGATGTGGGATATGAAGTATCAGGGGGACAACGCTCCCTGGGGGAACAACGAGAAAGGAAACCATCTGCAAGACCCCCAAACCACAGACGTTGAGAGACCTTCGGACCTTCCTGGGCATGACAGGTTGGTGTCGTCCATGGATATATCAGTATGGACTACTCGCAAAACCTTTGTACGACCTGCTGAAAATTACTAAAGGCAACCTAATCTGGACCCCCAAAGAAAGGAGTCTTCAAACGGCTGCAACGAGAGCTCACGAGGGCTCTGGCATTGGGGTCGCCTGATGTAGCGAAACCCTTTTGGTTGTTCTCACATGAACAATGAGGGGCTCTGGGGGTCCTGGCCCAACAACCAGGACCATATCAAAGGCTGGCTCATCTGCCTGACGGCAGTAGCAACAGTGATCATAAATGTAGAAGAAGCCAGGACATTTACAATGGGACAGAAAATGACTGGATTAGTGTCCCACACAGGATCTACAGTGCTGGAACAGAAGGGGAACCACTGGTTGTCACCCTCTCGACTCTTGAAATATCAGTCTATCCTGGCTGAATCAGATGATATAAACATTCAAGTGACTAATGTTGTCAACCCAACTTCTTTCCTAGAAGGTAAAACCACAACTGAACCCATTGTACACAACTCCCTGGAGGCCATGTGTCATGGTTCAGCTTGTTTCTTGGAGACCTTGCTGGAATTTTTTCCCTTTCCCCCTGCCCTGTGTTCCAGTGCCATTAAGAGCTATCAGGTGAACAAAAGGAATGACTCCTTCACTAATCGCCCAGAACGGGGGAGACCTTTTTCTCTCATCTCCTGGGCAACGGGGCAGGAGGATGTTTTTTGGTGTGCTGGGGCTGTGGTTTGAAATTAGGTCAGGAGGAGAGGCTGGTCGTGCCTGTTGGACTCGGGACCTGCTTGCCAGTTGCGGATGCTGCCTGGTTTTTTGTGGGTTTTTTTCTTGTCAGAGGGGAAGTTTGCTGCTGCTCTCTGCCCAGCGAATTCCGACCAGTTGAAGATCGTGAGTTTTCTTCCATTGGGAGAAGTTTCTGTTTTTTGCTGTTCTCCCTTTCCCCCTCTCCCCTTTCCCGGTGTGTGGGAAGGGAAGGGGAACTGAGATTTTTTTTGTTTTAGTTTGGTTTTATTGCTCCGACGCACCCGGGAGGGTGTTCTTCTTTTCCGCCTCCCCACCCATGTGGTGGCAACCAGGGATCCCACAATGCCACCTGGTGACTGTTATAGGACATTACAAGCTCTGCATCTCCAGTGACCCAATGGCACCCCGTATTGACTGTGGTTGGAATTTCACCAAAGGGCACAAAATTGAACTGTTTACTTTTCCCTTTACCTGTTTATCAGCTTGTTTTTTGAAGGGGATTATTTGTGGGTTTAGGAGTATTGTTTGGTTGCTTTACTTGGGTTTTTTCATGTTTTCTGTTAATACACACGTACCTTTTAATAAATGGTTTTGTTTTTCCTTCAGTCGGAACCTCTTAATTTTGGATTTATAATTGCTTAAAGGGAGAAGTTTGGGTCTTTTCTCCTAACTCATCCTCAGCAAAAGACCCTTGTCTCATTTAAACTGGGACATTTATTGTCACCCAATATGGGGTTCGAGAGAGGAAAAGTGGAAAAGGAATACCTGCCCTTGTGTGACTTTATACGTGTTTGTGAACCTGTAGGCACGATGAAGTCTGGGCTCGTTGCTTTTCTGTGGTATATACTTATGCCAAAATCTCTGTCCCACCTGTCTATCTTTTTCAGCTCAGATACTATGACCCTCATTGCAATAAGTATGTTTGAGCTTTTGCATTGGTTTTTTTGACATAGCAAACTCAGCATCGGTTATGTTCTCAAGGATTTATTACTACTCTAGCCTACACTGTTTCCTCTGGGGTTTTAAGGATAATGGCACCCATCCCTATGGAGAAACACAGGGGGGTATATTTGCCCAACCCTTCATACATTTTCCCTTTGGTTCCAATACAATGGCCTCTGAGAAATTTAAACTTTCTTTAGACGTAAGAGACGTTTTACTTTTTGGGCTTCTCGTGCAAGCTTGTGCCACGGTGCCATATCTAATATTTGTAGTTAGGGCCAGGAATTATCAAGAACGGCCACAGAAGCCAGACCCAGTGGTGGCAAACTTTGAATAACATAGTCCATAGGAGGATATGGGTAAATTTCTAGAAAGTGGTTCAGTTCCTACAACATGGAAACTCACTCTCAAACAACTCCTAAACCCTACAAAGATAATGAGAACTGTGAGGGACAGAGGTCGTGGCAGCTGCATGTGGGGTTTTAGTTGTTGCCTACAGAAAACTACTCAGTATGGTGCAACCCTCACAGGGAAAAGGAAAAGATGAAAATGAGATGCCTGATACAAGGGTGACTCCAGATAAGGCCAATTCCAAGGGACCAAACAAGTCAATGGAGGTTGCCCCTATCCAAAAGAGGAAATATAAGACCAAATCAACCGGCCCAGTTGATGATGATGGGGAGGTAGGACCCTCACAGGCAGCCAACCCGGAGTCAGAAATCATCACTGAGTCCTTATCGTATGACAACCTCCGGAAATTATGGACAGACATTATTCGTCCCCCGAATGAACCCATACTGACCTGGATGATCCGAGTTTGGGACTCCACGGGTGATGCCATAAACCTTGATGGCGGTGAAACAAGGTTCTTGAGGTATATTGCCCAGGATGCGGGCATTTGTGAAAGAATCAAAACCCTTGTCTCTCTGGGCACGGCTGCTGGATGCTGTGACAGAGAGGTTCTTTTACAGAGAGGTCTTGCAGACAAACCATTGTGCAAAGAGCTGGAATACTATGGAGGGGATCCAACGCCTGAGGGAAATGGCACTGTTGGAGGAACTGTTTGGAAGGGATATTCAAGCCAATGACGATCCTGACAAGGTTAAATGTACACCACCCATGTAGTCTAGTGGTTAAGGGCGCGGCGCTGTCACCGCCAAGGCCTGGGTTCGATTCCCGGTGAGGGACACTCCCCGAGCAGATGGAGCTCGTTAGCCCTTAAAGGCAATCCATCTACGTCCTGAGGACCTCGCTGCCACCGTCCAAGCTTGCTTGGCCCCGGTAGATGAACCTTAGGATTAAAGAGTGGGCTCAGTTCCGCGCACACTGTGTCTCACCTAAAAAATCCAATGTGCAGGTTGGAAGGTGTAAAGACCTTCCCCGGATCTTCGCTCGCGAAGACTGGCCATTATGTGGTGGGTCTTCATATGTATGGGACCATCTGCACACGTCAGTTACCTGACATCATTGGAGGCTGGGGAAAAGAGAGAACCAGTGACGTTTATAGCAAATAGACTTCGGTTGTACGACAGTATGGTCCACAGACCATTACAAACCCACATTTCCTCTATAGGGACATTGATCAATTACCTCACTACCCTAACTACAAAAGTACAAGATCAACAGGAGAAAATGCTAGAGAAGATTGAGAGAAACAGTTCCCAGGTGGCACCAGTGAGAACCAGGGGCCCCCAGTTAGAGAGGGTAGACAGACCTCACGAACTGAGCTGTGATATTTCCTATCTGACCATGGAGAAGACATGAGACAGTGGGACAGGAAACCTACCCATGTCTTGGCAACCCGAGTCCAAGAGTTGAAGGACAAGAAAAAAACAAAGTCCATGAAAGTGAGTACAGTGCCGGTATCCCGTGGGCAGGGATCTGACCCGCTAGAAGGTACCTCCCGCTGGTATCTGCAGACGGAAAACTGTGACGAGTAGGACGGAGACCAATATTAGAGGGGTCCTGCCTCTAGCCAGGTAGAGGCACGGCACAACCGTGTCTATTGGACTTTGCGGATCTGATGGCCTGGCACTTCAGGCCCACAAGAATACAAGGCTTTGGTTGACACTGATGTTTAGTGCACGTTAATGCCCTCAGGACATGTGGGACCAGAGGCTATTTCCATTTCTGGGGTGACAGGAGGGTCGCAACAGTTGACCATGTTGGAATCTGAAGTGAGCTTGACCGGGAAGGAGTGGTAGAAACACCCCATTGTGACTGGTCCAGATACCCCATGTATCCTGGGCATTGACTCTTCTGCTGTGGGACTGTTGAAGGTTGATGTGGTGGTTTTCCCCCAGCTGACCTGGGGGATTCTGGAAGAGTTAAAGTTAAGTAGGAACCTTTGTTCAGGGGAGAATTACGCCCAGACCCGGAAGATGGAACAATATGATTTTTCCGGTAAAATGTGCTGAGTCATAGTTGACTGACATGCGCAGTAAACAGAGTTATATAACATTGTTGACGGTCAATGGAAGGATATTTATGTAATTTGGGGACCAATAAAGAGTTAACATGTGTAGCCTAAAAGTGTATAAAATAACAGACATCGTAAAATAAAGTGTTCCAACCTCTGGATCCATAAGGGTTTGTGTCATGTCCCGCCTCGACCCGTGACAGGTTGAGGAACAGTGAGTGCCACTTACCACTACAATAGTGCACCGTCGGCAGTACCGAAAGAATCGAGACGCTGTGATCCCCATCCACAAGATGATCTTTGAATTGGAGAGCCAAGGAGTGATCAGTAAGATCCACTCCCCCTTCAACAGCCCCATCTGGCCTGTGCGTAAGTCTGACGGAGAATGGAGATTGACTGTGGACTATCGTGACCTGAATGAAGCCACCCTGCCGCTGAGTGCCGCTGTTGCAGACATGTTGGAGCTCCAGTACGAGCTGGAGTCTAAGGCAGCAAGGTGGTACACCACTATTGACATCGCAAATGCGGTCTTCTCCATTCCCTTGACAACAGAGTGCAGGCTGCAGTTTGCTTTCACATGGAGGGGCATGCAGTACACGTGGAACCGACTGCCCCAGGGGTGGAAACACAGTCCCACCATCTGCCACGAATTGATCCAGGCTACACTAGAGGGCAGACTGCCTGGAGACCATGGAAGCAGTGTATTCCAGTCACTCGGACCTCAAAGAACAGCTATTCCAGGATGCAGAGGATTGGTTTAGCGATAGCAGCAGGTGTGAGGATGGCTGGGTATGCTGTAACCACCACTACTGAGGTAATTGAATCCAATCCTTTGCCCACCGGAACCTCAGGCAAAAAAAAAAAAAAACAGAACTGATAGCTCTCATTCGAGATTTAGAAGTGGTAGAAGGAGAACAAGTTAACATCTGGACTGATTCCAAATATGCTTTTGGCATAGTTCATGCCCATGGAGCAATTTGGAAAGAAAGAGGATTTTTAACTGCTCAAGGAAAAGTTGTGAAATATGCTGAAGAAATTCTATGGTTACTAGAAGCTGTACAACTCCCCTCTCAGGTGGCAATTATGCACTGCTGAGGGCACCTGAAAGGTAACATCTCACTAAAGAGCAAATAGCTGAAATCTGTCAAGAAACAAATTTGTATTGGTATCAAACTTTACCTATCACTTTAATTTGAATCAGGGTCAAGCCATGGTCTAAAGAAAAACTAAGTGCATTTGAAATTCTGTATGGCGGACCCTATGGAGTGAATAATATTGAGTGAAGCTTTGGATCAGATAGGTAATCAATATGTGTATGATTATGTTATACTTGTGGGGAAAGGTCATGGGTTTGCTCTGGGTCAATTTCCTCTCACCCCCTGTATTAAAGATTGTTGATATTTTTTTGGTCTGTGTTTGACCCAACCACCTGTGAAGGTTTTGTTCTTTGCCTGTCAAGTTGACTGATAAACAGGAGCTTGTCCTTGGAGAGAGAGTTTTTTTTAAAAATTGTTTTAATTGGTGTTCTGCAATTGGCTCATTGTCTGGTGAGGACATTTGAAGGAGAAACTAAAGAGGAGAGGATGAAGTAAAGCCCCCAGACCCAAATAGATTAAACCCCTTGAGTGAAACAGCGCATGCGATAGGGAAATTCCAAAGTTCTCACACATGCACTGAGGGGGTACACTTACATAACGGCAGGAGGGACCGAAGGCCTCTAGCTGGGCAGTGTTGACCACACCAGCCAAGGTAGATGGCACTGCTTGGTTCCTACCGCCTCTCCTACATGACTACTAATTTCATCTGCACAACCACCTTCTCTTCCATTTTCTTCAATATGTAATTGGCAGAGGCGTTACTAAAACTTTTTATTGTATTTTTTTCTCCAGAAATCCACCTGGAGAAAACATTTTGCAACCCCAGAGGGGACTGGGGGCAAACCCATGACAGGAAACAATTAAATAAGAATTTTGCTGTGGTGCTGAAAAACCAGATTAAACAACCTGATTGTAAAGCACATCCATTCACTCCCGGTAATTGGATATATGTAAAGGATTTTCCAGGGGACCCTCTTCAAGAAAAGTGGGATGGACCTTTCCAGGTGTTGCTGACCACGTTCACAGCAGTCCAGATAGAAGAACGGCCCACCTGGATTCACTACTCCTGAGTCAAGAGAACCCCTAAGAAACTATAGACCTCAGAACCCCTAGGACCAACCACTCTCCAGTTCACCCGACTCTGACTACTGGGATCTTACGGCTAATGGTGACTATAACCGGGGCTGGATCATTAGAGTGGCCATGGTCTCAACCCTATATTGGGCACTGCAGTTCTATGGGAAAAGATCTTTCAAGAGATTACAAATGGAACTAATTTTTGTGTTTATAATGTTGCTAAAATAATAGGTTGTGGTTTTAACTATACAATTCCAATAACTACTGGGCAATTAATTGAAAATGATGATTAGTTGTATCATGATATACCTAAATTACAAATAAGTACGGATATTGATCTTTTCAAGACGATGCTTAGGCACCCTGATATAGAAAAACTGGTCCAAGAAGTGAACAGAACAACCCAACGCATGCCCTGGCAAGTGGAGCATGACACTGAAACAGAGCAGGGCCCTGAAGGAGCTAACTCAGAATGCTCTGAGTAAAAAAACTAAAAGAACCAAAATTCAAGGCTAGCAGAAGATAACACCTTGCCAAAGAATGCTAAGACACTAACACAAAGATTATAAAGTAAGAACAAAGGGAAATAAAAAACACCAAAAATGCTAACACACATACCTAAATAGACATAAGGAAGGGTTCCTTATGAGATAAGGGGCAAAATAGGACCATGAGTCCAAAATCTTGAAAAATTCACCATCAGGAAGACAGCCAACCAAGAAAGTTGAAAAGTTCACAAGGAAGACTCCTAAAATACGACCCTCACTGAAGATAAAGAAACAGGAACAACCCCTAAAACAACACCCCAAAAGGAAAGTTCTGCCCAGACTCCGCCCAAACTCCACCTGTTATGAATATTTTAATGAAATGTTGCAATAATATGAATATGCATGTAAAAAAATGATGTAATCTCTCACAAAACTGTATAAATACCTGACTTTACACTGACAACTTTGGGTTTGGTTTGTCCAGCACTATTTGGCTAGCCCCCAACATTGCTTAAAATAAATACCTTTTGCTGCTTAAAGACTCAAAACTGTCTCTGAGCAGTTTTCATTGTGCCTTTTGGGGCATCACACTACGAGTATAAAAACTCTCCTAACTAAAGTAGAACAAGTGGGAGAACATCATTGGTGGACTGTCTTTACAGGATATTCCCCTACGGCAACACAAGTTTTTCACTACTTAATACATCCAATATTGATCATAGTAGCAGTTATAATGCTGCTATCCCTCTTACATGTGTGACTGTAGTACAAATTAAGTGTCATAGTCAAGAGGACACAGATCATATGGGCAGTGATGCATACCTGTCGGATTCCTTTGCAACTTGATGAAAGAATTCATAAGTCTTAAGAAAAGGGGGGACTGAAACGAGAACAAGGTCTAAAGAATAAACTGAAATATCTTGTTCGACTCAGAGAAGCCCCTCCATACCTGTTCTGCCTAAATTGCTAAAGAAAGATTAGTTCTGTTCCGTTCCTTGGACCTAATGTCCCAGTTTAAATGAGACAAGGGTCTTTTGCTGAGGATTGATTAGGAGGAAAAGACCCAAACTTCTCTTTCTAAACAATGATAAATCCAAAATTAAGAGGCTCCGATTGAAGGAAAACAAATTATGAAAAAGGGAAAAATAACAGCCCTTTATTAAAAGGTATGTGTGTATTAACAGGAACATGGAAAAAAAACAAGTAAAACAACCAAGTAATACTCCTATACCCACCAATAATCCCCTTCAAGAACAAACCGATAAACCAGCAAAAGGGAAAATTAAACAGTTCAATTTTTTGCACCCTTTGATGCAGTTCCAACCACAGTCAGCAGGGGGCACCGTCGGGTCACTGGAGATGCAAAATTTGTAATGTCCCGTACCATTCACCAGGTGGCGCTGTTGAGTCACTGGAGGAGCAGAACTTGTAATGTCCAGTGCCCATCACCAGGCGGTGCTGTGAGATCCTTGGTTGCCACCAGGTGGGTTGAAGGAAAGGGAAAAAAATACAGCACCCCCTCGTGTATATCAGAGAAAAAAACAAAACAAAACAAAAAACTTGATTCCCCTTCCCTTCCCACACTGGAAAAAAGGGAGGGGGGAGAAGGGGGAAGGAAAAAAACCAGCAATAAACCAGAAAGTTTTCCCAATGGAAGAAAACTCACGAACTTCAGTTGGTTAGGATTAGCTTTAAGCAGGGCCTGCAGCCAGAAACAGTTGAGAAGAGAGAAGCAGTAAACTCCCCTCCCACAGGAAGAAAGAAGAAAACCAGGCAGCTCTGCAGTTTGCAGCAGGTCCCCAGTCCACCAACACACACAGCCTCTCCTCCCCACCTCCTTCCCGCCACACACCAACCAACTCCCCCTTCTGATACCGAATTTGCCCCAAAGAAGCACAGAGAGACTGCTTTAGAGACAAAGTTTCATGCTCAAAGCAGGAGGTATTTTATTAGCAACGCGTTGGGGAGCTCTCCAGGTCGCCCTGGGCAAAGAGCTCCGCCGTTAACAATTAGTGCAGCTCTTTTATACAATTTCTGAGTCTGAATTACATCATTATTCATGTATATTCATTACATTGCAACATCTACTCATAATATTCATATATAGGCGGAGTCTGGGCGGAGTCTTCAATTTGGGGAGGTTTGGAGGTGGGAGATCGGGAGCCTTCATCGGGGGAGGTGGTCATCTGGTTGGTCTTCCTCGGTGTAAACTTTTGAACTTTTCTCAAATCTTTCCTAATTTGGGTAGTTTCCTTGTGATGTTGGCAGGGTCTTGGTAACCTTGGCCCATCTTAAATCTGCTGATGCTACTATCTCCTTGTTTTGTGTTATCTTATGGTTTTAGTATTCTTTTTGTCAACATGTTCTGTTCCCTCAGACAATTTATTACCTCCGTGGTTTCCTAATGCTAAGCTTTCCTGTAGTGCTTTACATTTTTGTGTTTTAACCTCTTGTTTCTCGAAGACTGCTTCCTTTTGAGTGGCTTCACTTTATTGTCAAGGAGACTAATCTCTTGGTCATTAGTGGACCAGGTCGATTCTTTTGTTCACCTGATGACCCATATACAGAGCACACACACGGCAGGGGGAAGGGAAAGAAAAATTCCTTGCTAAAATCGGAACTATGACACCTAATCTTAAGAATGCTACAAACGTTATACAATGGGTCTGTAGGCCATAAATTAGGTAAAGTAAGCCAAGATAGACCTTTGAATAGGAGAAATAGACCGGGAACCAAGACTCTCTCCAAACTTCAGTGACTGGGCCAAAACCAATAGAAAGGTAGAGAGATCATATGGAGGAAGACTACAGAAGACCCCAGCCCCACAGGATTAAGGACTGGATGCACCACCAAAATGGGGTCCAAGAAAGGGCTCTGCCAGGACTCTGCCCAGACTCTGCCCAGACTCTGCCTTTTATCAATATGTATGTTTAGATGTTGCAATCATATGAATATGTATGTTTAGATGGTATAGTCATAGAAGTTAGACTGTGATAAAGGGTGATCAAAATAAAAAGCAATAATACAAGATTGTAGCCTTAGTTGCTTTCTAGCTAATTTTTGGATAGAATTAGGTTAGGGTCTTGCTTCCTTATGTTAACTCACAGTCAGGATAAAGTTAATTTTATAATGAAGATTTTAGCGGGAATAGAAAACCTTAGAGTTTAGATAAGGGACTTTGAAGCTCATGAGAAAGAGACCTTGAAAGTTGATAAAGAGAACCTCCTGAAGAAGATACCAGTTTTGAGTTAGTTGGACACTACCAACTCAACAGTTTTTAGCAAAGGTAGAAAATTCAAGCTGAGGAAGACTTCTTACTTCATCCAAAAGACCCCCAAAGACCCCAGAAAGAAAACCCCAAGGGGGAATTCCAAGGTAGAGTTATAGGAAAGGAGTTAAGATAATGATTTCCTCTCCCTCTTTTCTGGAATTTGCTGACACAGTTAATGTATATGTAATACAACTAATGCATATGTAACATTATACTGCATAAAAAGAACTGAACAAAGGTAATGGGTGTTCATGATCGCAGGAATTATCCCCCATGCACCCAGTGTGGTGAATAAACATACGTGCTTCAATACTCTTTGCGCGTTTTGGGGTTTGTTTCCGCAAGTCAATTTTGCACACCCAGATGGGGCATTATCTGCTTGTCGTAGGGCCAGTTGAAGGACGGAGAACCTTTGGCACGCCCTGGGGGTTTTTCTCAAAAGGACTCCCTCTCTCACCTGTCCTCTGCAGCAGCAAAGACCATCAGAGGACCAGGTACGTTATAAGGAAAACGGTGAGCCTTTAAGACGTAGAGAGATGTCCTACGTAAGGTGTAGAGCAAGGTACTCTGCCCCTGGGTTGTGGGTTTGAGTCCCACTAAGGTACCTTGAGAGGCTGTGGGTTCAAGTCCCACCAATGTATGATGCTCAAAGGGAAGGGTTCGAGTTCCACCAATGTATGATGTTCAAAGGGAGTGGGTTCGAGTCCCACCAACATACCTTGTAAGGGTGGTTATTCTTGCCCGGTGGAATGAGAGTACTTGTTGTTCTAATCATTGGGGTTTATGTTGTAAGTGCACAGTACCTTGCATATGCTAACCTGTTGTTTGTGTGACTGAGGCCTAACCCAGAGGGTGTGGTGTATGTGAGAGGTGCAGTCTGACTGCGAAGCGAGTGTGGAGTCCCGATCTGTGTTTCTGTGTTCACCGCAAGGGGACCGGTCAGAGAAGGGCAAAGCGACTGATCACTCCCTCCGACGAGACTCTTCCTGAGTCGAGTGCTGATGTGTTGGGGGCTGTGAGGGGAGGAACAAACATGAATTTGTTAGTAAAAGTGTTGAAACCCTGGGATGGGGGTCTGGGAGGTGCTCCTCCTGTTGAGCGTCCGGGGTGGAGAGCCTTACATATGCTCTGGGATAATTTAAAAGCTGCACCAGGGTCGGGCTGAGGCCGTACCATTGTGCAGGAGCTGCAGGGGGGTTGCTGTCAGAAACCCAGCGGCAGTTAAAGCAGAAATAAGTAGAAAAAAAAAAAAAAAAAAAAAGAAGAGAAAAAACAGGTCCTGGCCACTTCTCACTGCCCTCCCCTGGGTGGTGGGGGAGCTAAAGCAGCAGTAGCAGAGGCAGCAGCGAGAGGGAAAAAAAAAAAAAAACACTAAAAACCCCCCTTTTTCCTTCCTTTCCAGGGCGGGGGAAGGAAACTGAAGCAGTGGTGTCTGCAGCAGCAGGAAGAAAAAGTCTATAACTTTGGTTTTGGTACCTTAAAAATTAGGAAAATTATTTCTATAGTGTGTTTTGTGCTTTTAACCAAAAAAACACCAAGTCCTAGGTGTATGTGTGCAATTAGATACCCTCACACACATTTATAGTCAAATTTAGAGAAGAAAGTTAAGAATGGTGTTGAAATTGATGAGGAGAGAGGGAAGGAGGTTGGAGCTTCGAATTGATTGATTGGATTGTGCCTGTGTCGGGGATCTGGGTTGTGTTGGAGGCCCTGCTATGGTGGGTCTGTGGTTGTGTTTGTCAGTGTGGCATGGGAAAGTGTTGTGTGGGTTTGCTGTTGGGAACTTGATTTTTGGAGGAGCTGCAACAGAGCCACTGTTAGTAGGAAGTTGGTATCATAAGCTATTATGATTTTGGTTCATGCGGTGGTCACGCGTGAACCAGTGTCACAATTGAAGGGTGCCACTCCTGTGGGGAGAATGGGATGCACACCACTTTGATCCAAGGGACACCCTGGGGGTGCGTTGCCTGCCTGTGCCCCCCACCACTGTGTACTGTACTCTGTGTCCCTTCCCTGCTCAGTGCCTTTTTGGGAACTCAGGGGTTAGTATGTGTTGAATGCTATCGCAAATAATAAGATAAAGTTGCTTTGCTTACATGTATCTCAAGGTTTGTGCTTTTGGGAATCCTCCCAAACCTAAAACAATACCAGATTATTTGTTGTCTTAAGATATGTACATGGAGAGAGTTTTGATGTGTATTCTATATTAAAAACCATGCTTTTAGAACAAAAAAGGGGCAATGTGAAAGCCTGAGTGAATGGAGTTGTATTTACGGGCTAAGCTGCCGCTGACCCTTGGCGGGGGGAGGTTTCTACTTTTGCAGCGAGTGGCAAAACAGTTACTTCTGTTTCCAAGGGCAGCTTGATCACCCCCACTCTCCCCTTATGGGTCACTGTTGTGGCCCCTCCCCTTGCCCGTTGGACTGGTTAACACGGAAAGGAGGGGGAAAGAAGAGCTAGCTATATTGGTCCCTGTGTGCTCTAGGCCTGTTTCAGGCTCACAGCCTGTGAATATTCCTGCCCTGTGTGTCCTGATTGAACTCAGGGTAGGGGGGTCTGTGGCAAAATTGGAAGGGGGGTCACTGTTTTTCTCCAGATGTGAACGAACAATGTATCAGAAGTTAACTGTTTGCAGAAAGTCTATTTCAGCAGACAGATGTGGAAACTGTGCCACCAGAACTCAGACTGAAAGTGGTATGGATGGAAACAACTTTGGTGCAGAAGTGAACGAATGCCTTAACAACTGCAAGTGGGATGCACCAAGACAAGAGGTTTTGGACTGTAATAAGAATTCCTGAAAGAAGTCAGGAGTAAGTAAACAAAAAAGACCAATAAAGAAAAGCTCCTGTCATGGTTGAGAACTTTGGTAAAATCAGCCTATGATCTCCAAAGGTGGTGCATATACAAAAATCGGACAGCAATTTGAATAATACTGTCAGCACACTAGACAATACCATGACTATAGTATTTGTTTTTGCTCTCTTCAGTCATATTTGTAAATGTTCTTTCCCAGTAGTTTAACAGCATTTTGCGCTCTTTGACTACTGTAGTTTGTGAAAAGGATTGCCCCAAAAGGCATCGAAGAGGGGATGCATCTTCCCCAATACAAGCACATATAGACCAGGATTAATGAGGACCTGGAGAATCTAAGGTTAGGAGAACGAAAGTAGAAAGGAGAATTTTTAAGAGATACAAGAGTTACATTTTCGTGATTAAACCAGTCTTTGGTACCCATTGATGTAAGTTTTGTATCGGTAAGGGGAGCCATGGGTCAAACAGAAAAGGCTCAAGTTTTGAAAAACAATTTGGAATCCAGAAATGTTTATACATGTCAAACTCACCAGTCTCTTTACTAAGAAGAGACTTACTAGAGCAGTTGAGAGTTGAGATTAAATTTAAACAGGGTGAAATAGAATTAAGTCTTGCCCTAATAGAGACAAAACATTCAGGCAGTATACCTGAAGAGGTAGTGAATCAGGTATTCCCTGGAGTATGGGCTTCAGAAACTCCCGGGAGAGCAAAATAGCATTGCCAATCAAAGTAAAAATTATTAAAAGAATGTAAATCCAAATATAATACTCCGATCTTACCAGTAAAGAAATCTGATGGTGTCATAGTTCCGATTTTAGCAAGGAATTTTTCTTTCCCTTCCCCCTGCCGTGTGTACTGTGTGTATAGGCCATCAGGTGAACAAAAGAATCCACCCGGTCCACTAATGGTCAAGAGATTAGTCTCCTTGACAATGAAGGGGGTGGAGTTGGGGGGGCTAGTGTGTGGCGGGAAGGAGGTGGGGAGGAGAGGCTGGGGTGCCGGTGGGGCTGGGGACCTGTTGCAAGCTGCAGAGCTACCTGGTTTCTTCTTTCTTCCTGTCGGAGGGGAGTTTCTTGCTGCTCTCTTCTCAGCTGTTGCTGGCTGCAGGCCCTGCTTAAAGCTAATCCTAACCAACTGAAGTTCGTGAGTTTTCTTCCATTGGGAGAACTTTCTGGTTTATTGCTGGTTTTTTTCTTCCCCCTTCCCCCCCCCCCTTTTTCCAGTGTGGGAAGGGAAGGGGAATCAAGTTTTTTGGTTTTTCTCCAGTATACCCTGGGGGGTGTTGCTTTTTTCCCCTTCCCCCAACCCACCTGGCAGCAACCAATGATCTCACAGCACCGCCTTGTGACGGGCACTGGACACTACAAGTTCTGCACCTCCAGTGACCCAACAGCACCACCTGGTGAATGGTACAGGACATTACAAGTTTTGCATCTCCAGTGACCCGACGGTGCCCCCTGTTGACTGTGGTTGGGACTGCACCAAAGGGTGCAAAAAATTAAACTGTTTAATTTTCCTTTTGCTGGTTTATCGGTTTTGTTCTTGAAGGGGATTATTGGTGGGTGTAGGAGTATTACTTGGTTGTTTTACTTGGGTTTTTTTCTGTGTTCCTGTTAAAACACACATACCTTTTAATAAAGGGCTGTTATTTTTCCCTTTTCCATAATTTGTTTTCGTTCAATTGGAACCTCTTAATTTTGGATTTATAATTACTTAGAAAGAGAAGTTGAGGTCTTTTTCTCCTAATCAATCCTCAGCAAAAGACCCTTGTCTCTTTTAAACTGGGACAGATGGGAAGTATAAGATAGTGCAAGATCTTAGAGCAATTAACAAGATAACTGAAGACTTGCACCCTGTAGTGGCAAACCCGCATACACTGTTGACCAAACTGACACCAGAGCTAGAATGATTTACCATCCTGGATCTAAAGGATGCTTTCTTCTGCCTACCTTTGAGCCCTGAAAGTCAATCACTATTCATTTTTGAATGGGAAAATCCTTGCACAGGAAGGAAAGTCCAACTTGCCTGGACAGTTCTCCCATAAAGTTTTAAGAACAGTCCCACTCTATTAATGGACTGTTAGCATACTAAACTTTCTCGGATTAATTGGGTACCGAGTTTCTTCAGAGAAAGCTCAAATAGGCATGCAGCAGGTCTCCTACCTTGGTTATGAAATCACTGCAGGACAACGAACCCTAGGAACAGCAAGGAAGGAAACTGTCTGCCAAACTCCCTGACCATAAACAATAAAAAACTCTGAACCTTTCTCGGAATGACCAGATGGTGAAACTTATGGATCTACAACTACAGTCTTGTGTTAAAACCCTTGTATGAACTCATTAAAGGTGAGTCCAAACTACTCACTTGGGGTAAGAAAGCTGACAAAGCCTTTCATGAGTTAGACCAAGAACTGATGAGGGCTCCAACCCTTGGGTTACCAAACCTTTTTTCCTATTTTCCCATGAAAAAATGAGGCAGTATTTTGGCTCAAGATGAGAGACCATACTGAAGACCAGTAGCCTATTTTCCCAAGCAATTAGACGAAGTAAGTCGGGGATGGCCCAGTTGCCTAAGGGCTGTGATAATTGCTGTACAAGAAGCACGGAAGTTCACACTGGGTCAGAAAATTACAGTCATGGTCTCTCATACAGTATTATCAGTATTAGAAGTAAAAGGAGGTCATTGACTGTCACCTCAGTGCTTTCTGAAATACCAGACCATACTGATTGAACAGGATGATATAGAGATAGTGGTCACTAATATTGTCAATCCGTCTTCTTTTCTTCAGGAGACCACCGGAGATACAGTTACACACGACTGCCTAGAAACAGTAGAGGCGGTGTATCCAGCGACTGGACTTGAAAGAGGAACCCCTGAAGGATGTTGAGGACTCCTGGTTCACAGATGGGAACAGTTTCATCTGAAAAGAAGTACATAAGGCTGGATATACAGTAACCAATGTAAATAAGATAAAATAGGCAAGACCCCTCCCTGTCAATACCTCAACCCAAAAAGCAGAAGCTGTAGCCCTAACCTGAGACCTGCAGTTAGCAAAAGGAAAGAGGATAAATATCTGGACGGACCCAAAATACGCATTTGGAGTCGTTCATGCTCATGGGGAGATTTGGAAAGAAAGAAGACTATTATCTGGGCAAGGAAAGTCCATTAAATGTGCAGACAAAATCCTCAAACTATTACAAGTAGTCTAGTTACCAAAAAAAAGTTGCTATTATGCATTGCAAAACTCACCAAAAAGGTGTTACTAACCATGAAAGAGGAAACGCCATGGCTGATCGAGAGCCGAAAAGGGCAGACGAAGTAGAAGAAAGCAAAATCCAATCTTTGATCCCTGATGGTAAGATTCAAATTCAACAGTCTAATATAGAACCTAGATAGTCTGAAGAAAACCACAAGTTAACCCAGGATGTAGAAGGAGAAATAAAAGCAAACAAATGGGCCAAGACACCGCAGGGTAAGTTAATAATACCCTCTTCTATTTTAGGGACCCTTATCATGGTAGAACACAAGAAAACACATTGGGGAGCAGAAGCTCTGTACAAATATCTAAGCCAAAATATAATAGCACAAAATCTCTATACCACTGTGAGGCAGGTGACACAACAGTGTGAAATTTGCCTGCAGAATAACCCGGGGACCCATAACAAAATTCAACTAGGGCAAATAGAGTAAAGTAATTCTCCAGAACAACAATGGTAAATTGATTTTCTGGAACTGCCCAGAAAAGGAGGGTATAGATATTTGCTTGTTCTCACTGACACTCTTTCAGGTTGGCCCGAGGCGTATCCTTGCCAAACTAATCAAGCCAAGGAAGTGGTAAAGGCACTGTTGCAAGAAATAATCCCCATATTTGGTGTCCCAGCAACCATGTCCTCAGATCGGGGATCACATTTTATGACCGAGATGGTCCAAGGAGTAAGTCGACTTCTGGGAAAAGACTGGCAATCGCACACTCCCTATAGACCACAAGTTAGTGGGCAAGTAGAAAAGATGAACCACCTTATCAAAACCCAGATCATAAAATTGGGACAAAAAGTGGGATTACCATGGCCTAAGTCACTGCCCTTGGCACTTTTACGAGTAAGAACAAAACCCAGAAGCAAAGAGGGTCTGAGTCCTTTTGAAATACTTTTTAAAGGGCCCTATATGGTACAGGAGGGAGTGTCAGGTAAAACGGGAACAGAAACATTACCAAATTATATTGTACATTTGAAGAAGCAGTTTAGAAATGTTGAAAAGCTAGTCCTTGGGATGAAACAGAGCAGAACCCTGAAGGAGTTAACTCAGAGTGTATGTTCTGAGTAAAAGAACTAAAAGAACCAAAATTCAAGGCTAGCGGAAAATAACACTTTGCCAAAGAATAGGAACACACTGACGCAAAGGAACATAAAGTAAAAATACAGGAAAACAGAAATCACTAAAATACTAACCTCCATACTTAAATAGACCTAAAAGAAGGACACACGAGACAAGGAGGAAAGGAGAGGGCTAGAGCCCAGAAACTCCTGCCAAATATATGTTGGAATCAGTAGAATTAGGGAAAGGTAAAAAGTTCACTGAGGAAGAAGAGTGGGAGAGACCCCTGCCAGAGGCCAAAGGACAGGATCTCCCCCTGCATATCTCCCTAAAAAGAAAGCTCTGCCCAGACTCCGGTTGCTATGAATATTATAATGAAATGTTGCAATATTATGAATATGCATATAGAAATGATGTAATCTCTCACAACAATTGTATAAATAGTCACACTGTCCATTGATTACTTTGGAACTCTTTGTCTGGCAAGAGCCGAGGGTTCCCCAACGTTGCTTGAATAAATACTTTGCTTCTGGAAGACTTAAAGTTGTCTCTGAGCAGTTTTGTACATGCCTTTTGGGGCAAAAATTCGGCATAATTTCTGGCGAGCCAGCCAGGAGATCCCACTCCGCCAGTGCTGGAAACCCGAGGGTCTGGGGACCCTCAGGGGTCCCTGAAAAGAATCTTCTGTTGTTCAGTCTCCCTCACCCCCTCGTTTTCACATACGGGTGGACAAGGACCTCCTGATAAATTAAAAGGTATTTATATTTTTGTATGTTGAATCTATGGGTTGTTGTAAAGCGCTCTGGAGCTTTGGGAAAAAAAGGAACCATAAGTCGTATGCTGGTTTACTAGGGCTCTGGCTTACTAGCAGCTAACAGAGTTGGATCCTTCTAATTGTGGGTTCGAGTCCCACTAGAAGGTTGCACAGGCTTTGACTGTGAGTTAGAGTCTCACCAAAGCCAGACCAAATTCCTCAGGTTAAGGGGATTTGGAAAGAAAGGGACAGATGTTTCTGGGTGTACCATTTGTGGCTGGATTTTGGACTTGGATTTGGAATTGCGATCATTATAGGCTTGGGAATATACTATATCTGGGTTTGTTGTAGACCATCTACTGGGATCCCGTGTGTGTGCTAATTGTATTGTTTGCTCTATTTGTGAATATTGTCTTTTATGCCATAATTGCTTATTGCTTTGCAACATGTTTGAAAGTCATATATGGGGAGTGGTTGTAATTCAGAGAAGGTAAATAGGATCTTACCAATACACCAAAACCCTAGGATTAAGATCTGTCCTTTCTGTTATTGTTCGTTATATGTGAGAGTTCTGTGTAATAACTGTGGAAAGTATATTTTAGGGCCAAGAGGAGCACAAAAGATAGTGTTAGAACGAACTTTGGGCTTCTATTATATTCGCTGTGGGGCTAACCAAGATCTAGCAGAGGTTAAGTGGGTAAAATTCTATTTCCGCCTTACCCATAGACTAGTAATACTCTGTTCACGTTTCTGTAAAAGGTACACGTTGTTGTTACAGTGACGTCTTGTGACTTTGCGATAACATAGACCGACCGATCGGCAGAGAAGCCTGTATTTTGCGGTTCACAGCGACATCTCGCGACCTCATTTGGTGACGCAAGTTATCCAATAAAGTCGTAAGGTAGGAAAGTCTCTAATCAAGTGTGTGTGGCAGTGTGCTGAGAGTGCGTGAGACGTGGTCTATCCGCAAAGCTAATGTTTCTGTGTTCTCCACGAGGAAATCGGACAGAAACAGACAAAGCGACTGGATATAGTACACATGAAGTGCTGGGACAAAGTAAGAAATACTTTAAGATTGTGGAATAGATTGAGAAAAGTGTTGAACCTTAAATTAGAATTTGATCATATACCAGAAGCCACTCAGCTAGACGATATCGGTGGGAGTTTAGCTCGTCTAGACCTGGAACAAAGTGCCCAAAGACAAGAGCTGCTTGCTGTAATAGTGGATCATCTACGTGGGTTTGCCAAACAATTAGTTCAAAAGGGAGACGTTAGGATACGACCCTCTAGTAATCCAGAATATTTACAACTGGGAATCGGTTTGGGAACACCATCCCTGGGTCTGTTGGCACATTACTGATGTTCGGGTGGTTGGACAATCCAGTGAGAGTCTTTCCCTGGGAGATTAACATCTGTACGTGGTGAGATACCTTTAAGCGCCAGTAAATTCCTGTAATAATGGGAAACCAACAAAGTAAAGAAATAAACTCCAAAACTCCCTTAGGATGTGTTTTAAAACACTGGAAAGACTTGGGAGGAATCCCAGGGAGAAACATGAGTAAAAAGACACTTTTAAAATACTGTCAACAGTGGTGGCCGTTGTATACATCAGGTGATGGTGAAAAATGGCCACCAGAAGGGACCTTCAATTATAATACAATTCTACAGCTTATGCTGTTTCTCCGGAGGCTCCAGAAGTGGGATGGAGTAGTGTATTGTGACGTTTTTCACTCTGAGGAACAAACCTGAATGGTAGAAAGATTGTGGAATAAATGTCCCACCCCAAGATCCCTTTGTTCTAACATTAAAAAGAAATGGGAAACCCCCAAACCTAGGGGACGCTGTTGTGATGCCTGCAGCATCGGACAGCGATGCCTTAAGCTAAAAAGAAAGGACAGTGAGGAAGAAAGTGTAATAAGCCTCCGAGAATTCCAACCTTCTGCACCAGGGTATGGGGTACCACTGCATAGATTAAAAGATAGAGAAGACAGCATCCTACTGGAATCAGAAGAGGAAGGAAAAGAGAGTAGTCCGCCGGAATCGAGACAGAATAGAACAGAGAGTAGCATACCAAAGTTGGAAAAGGAGGGAGAAGAAAGTAGACCACAGAAACTAGGAGAGGAAGAGAAAGAAAAGGACAAAAAGGATAAAAATTAAATAGATACCGATAGCCTAGATGCTGACCTGGAGGGAGGGACTAGCCATTCATACTATACTAGGGTTGCTGAATGGAAAATCAAAGACAAGGAGGGAGGGAAAGCAAAAGATAAAACTAAAGGTAACCACATAATAACCCCTCTCCGACAAATAATGCCCATCACAGGGGAGCAAGCACGGGTAAAAGTACCTTTCACAACAAGTGACTTGAATAACTGGAGGGAAGAAGCAAAATGCTTTAGGAAAGACCCAGAAGGGGTCGCCAGGAGATTTGAATTAATTGCAAAAAATCAGGATATCGATTGGGAGGATATAGATGTAATGCTATCAGTACTTACAGAAACAGAAAAGGAACTTGTGTTAAAAAATGCAAAAACACATACCACCTTGTTGCCAGGAGATGTAAAAAACATATTCCCGGCAGAAAATCCAGATTGGGATCCGAACAACCCAATCCAATATGAATGGTAATACAATACAGGAAATTAATCGCACTGGGCTTACAAAATGCAATACCTAAGGCAATGAACTGGGCAGTCCTATATGATGTTAGGCAAGGACAAGACGAGACACTCTCGGAGTTTTAGACAGACTTAGGGCTGCTGTGAGACAGTATACACCCTTGTATCCTGTGTCAGAAGCAGGTAGACAACAACTACTAGCATTATTTATGGGACAAAGTAACCCAGACATCAGAAAGAAGCTGCAAAAACTCGAACATACTGCAGACAAGGATTTAGAAATGCTAATGAATGAAGCTTGGAAAGTGTATAACAATAGGGAAAGAGAGGAGAAAAAGAAAGAAGAAAAGAGGTTTGCTAACGTCGTAGTTGTTGGGGAGCCCAGTTGGTTCTGGGCTCTCAGTAAACTGAGATACTGAAGATGGAACTTCTTACACCTGGCAGAGGGTTAACCACGGACAGTGGGGACTGTGACACAGTGGGTTTCCTGTTAGAATGTTAGCCTATTGTGTTAGGACATGTGGCTGTATGTCCAATCATGAGTTGTTATGAAGTGGTAAACCAATGCTGTGTGTACATGTGTCACCCCAGAACTGTATAAAGGTAGCTGTACTGTTGCAATAAAAAAACTGCTGGTATCCTGAAACCTATGTCGCCTTCCCGCCTCGACCGCAACGTATGGTGAACTCCAGACGTGATTGCGAAGGAAGATAGAAGAGAACTTGACTACAAGAAGCGAATGAAGAATCGCTCGGACGGGACCTCGGGAAGCTGCTACCTGGAGGGATCAGACGGCCACTGACCCCCTCATTTCGCTTCACTGCTTCCCAGTCCGAGAGATCGCACGCTGCTGAACTGCCTTTCGCTACTGCTGAGAACTTTCTCGCTGCTGTTGAGACTTTGTCACGGCTACGTAAGTTACTGAGTGGTCTGTTATCAACCCTCCTGCTGCCCTGCCCTGTTCTACCTTGGAGCATTCGTAATCTCACTCCGCTCTCAGCCTTCCCGCAGTGCTACCCCGCTCCCCCCACTGGAGCGTTTATTATCTCGCTCCGCGTTCCAGCTGCAGCCCTACGGACACTGCGTGGCTGCGTGTGCAACCTGCGTAGCCCTCGCTCCTGACATCCCAACTCCGTGCAGGGCCCCAGCCCGCTCCGTGCCCAGTTCGCGTCCCTCCGCTATCACCGGACGTCCCTGACTGTGCGTGGAGCAGCTGAGACCGCACCCCGAACGTGCCCTGACTCAGCAGTGCTGTTTGTTCCGAGCAACCCTGCCTTTGTTACTCTTGCAGCTGTGGGGCAGGTAAACTGCTGTGTGCCGCCTCCCCCGCTTGGCTCGGACTCTTGTGAAATCTCGTATCCCGGCAACCGGCGTTTTATCAGCATTCGGCTGCCTAAAGCAACATTCCAGCTACTGTTCAGTTTCGCTTTATTATTACTCTGCTTGTAACTTACATTAGTACCTCCTGAAGCAATCTAAAAAGTTTTCACGTCCTGAACAAGGACAGAGAAAGACAGCTCCGAGAGAGCTGTTGGAGGCGGGAACTCCAATGTAGTTTTAAAAGCGACAAAAAAGTCGCAGAGGGCCGGTCCAGATCTTTTGGAGACACCTGTCTAGAACAGGTGAACCACTGGAGTATAATAGGTTCCATGTTATCTAAAGAGGATGACTCTGTCGTCCCGAGTGGCAGTTATTGCTAAAGAGAAACATGGAATCAAGCTAAATGCCCTGTTCCTGCAACAATGCTAATTTGGAGCAGAGATCAAGGATGCCAGGACTTCTAAAGTTGCTTTCAGGGGAGTCATGGAATTATTAACTTCCTGACACCTGCTTTTTGAAGCACTGAAAGACTTTAAGAAGTCAAAAACTACCAATTATAATAAAAAAAAAAAAAAGAAAAAAAAAGGAGAAAAAATAGAAAAAATAGAAAAAAAATAGAAAAATAAAAAAATGAAAAAAAAAAGGGGGGGAGGAGGATACTTGTCTGTTCAGCTAGCTTTTGAGGAGCAATATTCTTATCCTCCAACAGTCTGCTTTCTACCTGCCTGTTGTACACGCACAAGCTACATGGACAACTCATTGATGGACATTCAGCACTGAGAAGAAGGAATACCATACTTGTGGACTGATGAAAGAAGGACTGGTTGATTCTTTGCCTATGTGTGTAGTTGTATTGTATTATTGATATTGCCATGTCGCTAGTGCAAGGGCCCTGTATTAGCTGATGCTGGCATTTTCTATAATACAAAAGAGGGGGAATTGTTGGGGAGCCCAGTTGGTTCTGGGCTCTCAGTAAACTGAGATACTGAAGATGGAACTTCTTACACCTGGCAGAGGGTTAACCACGGACAGTGGGGACTGTGACACAGTGGGTTTCCTGTTAGAATGTTAGCCTATTGTGTTAGGACATGTGGCTGTATGTCCAATCATGAGTTGCTATGAAGTGGTAAACCAATGCTGTGTGTACATGTGTCACCCCAGAACTGTATAAAGGTAGCTGTACTGTTGCAATAAAAAAGCTGCTGGTATCCTGAAACACATGTTACCTTCCCGCCTCGACCGCGACACGTAGTAGTAGCTGTGGCAACTCAAAACTCAAAGTCCCAAGAGATGAATGTTAGAGGTAGAGGTCTGGCTACCCTGTACGGGGAAGGGGAGGTTTCCCCTCCCAACAAACTAGAGTAGGACCAAACCAATACTCCTATTGCTTGCAAATGGGTCACCAGAAATGAGACTGCTCTAGTTTGAATGGGAAGTCTGAGAGGGTTGCTATTGCCCATCAAAGCATGGACTGAGGGGGACCGGTGAGTCGTTCCCTAGCAGACCCACTGGTTAAAATGAAGTTAGGGGAAGGTGAAAAAAAATTAGACTTTCTAATCGACACTGGAGCTACATTCTCGGTTTTAAATTAGGAACTGGTACCAAAAAGTGACGAATTTGTACAAGTCATGGGAGCCACAGACCAACCCAAAAAGGTTTTCTTTCTGAAACCCCTTAAGTATAAAATGGGGAAACAAATGGTAATTCATCAATTTTTATATTTACCCAAGGCTCCAAAGCCTCTATTAAGTAGAGACTTATTAGAGAATTTAGGAACTGTAATAAGATTCGACAAAGATAAACTTGAATTCCAAGTAAATGAGGAAGAATTGATAACTGCTTTAAGTTTATTTATCAGTTGTGTAAAACCAGAACCGAACAACCACAAGACTGAACGAATCATAAACGAAACATATCCATTGGCATGGGCCACAGATATACCTGGGGCATTAAGACAGGTAGCCCCTATTACTATTGAATTAATATCAGGAGCAAAACCAGTAATCAGAAGACAATACCCACTGAGGTTAGAAGACAGAAAGGGGATCAAACTGATAATAGAAAAATTTCCAAAATTGGGACTATTAGTAGAATGTGAATCAGATTTCAACACACCAATTTTGCCAGTTAAGAAACCAAATGGGACTTACAGACTAGTTCAAGATTTAAGAGCTATAAATGTGATCACAAAACCCCTGCACCCAGTAGCAGCCAACCCATATACACTTCTGACTAAATTGAAAGACAGTCTAATCTGGTTTACAGTGCTAGATTTGAAGGATGCATTCTTCTGCCTTACCCTAGCCCCAGAAAGTCAGAAAATGTTTGCCTTTGAATGGGAATCTGCTAGCACAGGGAGGAAGACTCAGTTGACCTGGATGGTTTTACCTCAGGGCTATAAAAATAGTCCCACATTATTCGGAAATCAATTGACCAAAGAATTTGAACAATAGGAACGACTGCAAGGAGATGGTACTCTTCTACAATATGTAGATGATTCACTGATAGCAACCGAAACTGAAGAAGAGTGCATAGAATGGACAATTTCTCTGTTAAATTTCTTGGGTCTAAATGGATATTGAGTCTCCCAACAGAAAGCGTAGTTAGTGCAAGAAAAGATGGTGTATTTGGGATACGAAATCTCCAGAGGACAACGATCTTTAGGAACAGCAAGAAAAGAAGCTATTTACCAGATGCCCAGACCAGAAACGGTGAGAACCTTCCTAGGAATGACAGGTTGGTGCCGTTTATGGATATACCAATATGGAATACTTGCCAAACCTCTTTATGACTTACTAAAAGAAACCAGAAACATTCTAGTTTGGAACCAAGAGGCAGAAACAGCCTTTAAAAGACTAAAACAAGAACTTATGAAGGCCCCAGCATTGGGCCTGCCTGATGTAACAAAACCATTCTGGTTGTTCTCTCATGAATGACAGGGAATGGTCCTAGGAGTTTTAGCACAACAGTTGGGAACATACAAAAGAGCTGTAGCTTATTTCTCCAAACAACTGGATGAAGTAAGCAAAGGATGACCCACTTGCCTGAAAGCAGTAGCTGCAGTGATTATAAATATAGAAGAAGCTAGAAAACTCACATTGGGCAAGAAAATGACTGTGTTAGTATCCCATACTGTATCAGCAGTACTAGAACAGAAAGGTGGCCATTGGTTGTCACCTTCCCGATTTCTGAAGTACCAGGTGATTCTAGCCGAATCAGACGACGTAACCATTCAAGTAACTTACATTGTCAATCCAGCCTCGTTCTTAGAAGGAAGAATGTCAGCAGAACCGATCGAGCATGACTACCTAGAAACCATCGAAGCAGTGCATTCCAGCTGCCTGGATCTCAAAGAAGAACCATTCAAAGATGCAGACTAGTTCTCAGATGGCAGCAGCTTCATGAAACAAGGAGTAAGGATGGTTGGCTATGCGGTTACCTCAACAGAGCAGGTAATTGAATCAAACCCTTCACCTGCAGGAACCTCAGCACAAAAAGCAGAATTGGTGGCTCTTACCTGATCTCTTGAGTTAGCAGAAGGGAGACGAATTGATATTTGGACAGACTCTAAATATGCCTTCTCTGTTGTACATGCCCACGGGGCAATCTGGAAGGAACGAGGTCTATTAACTGCCCAAGGAAAAAGTGTAAAACACGCACAAGAAATTCTACAATTGTTGGAAGCCATCCAACTCCCCGCACAAGTGGCCATAATGCATTTTAGAGGACACCTGAAAGGTAATACCGTCCTGGAAATAAGTAATAGATGAGCTGATGCAGAAGTTAAATTAGTTGCTGCAAGAACTGAAGAGTTAACTGTAACGGTTCTTGTGCCAGGAGAGTTAGATACAAATTTTCAGCCAGACTATCAAGAATCAGATCATAAGTGGATTCAAAGAAACAAAGGTAAATTATTAGACGATGGGTAAAGTCAATTAGAAAAAGGACAACTACTAATACCAGGAAAATTAATGTGGCAATTTGTAAAAACAGAACATGAAAAAACCCATTGGAATTTAGATCCAGTTTACCAGTATTTAAAAACTAGAACAGCGGAGCCGAAACTGTTTGCCACAGTGAAACAGGTCACATCCCAATGTGAGTAATGTCTGAAAAACAATCCAAATACATGAACTAAAATACATCAAGGGGCAATAAGCCGAGGAAAATTCCCGGGTGAAGTGTGGTAAATTGATTTTTCTGAACTCCCTAGAAAAGGGGGGTACAGATATCTTTTGACGTTAACCGATACATTTTCTGGATGGCCTGAAGCGTTCCCATGCAGAACCAACAAAGAGAGAGAGGTAATTAAGGTGCTGTTGAACAAAATCATACCGCAATTTGGAGTGCCTAGGAGCATTTCCTCAGATAGGGGTTCACATTTTTGTGCAAAGATTGTAAGAACAAGAAGCAAAGCATTACAGATCAAATGGCAATTACATGCACCCTACAGGCCACAAGCCAGTGGGCAAATAGAAAAGATGAACCATCTTATCAAACAACAAATTGCCAAAATATCCCAAGAAACTAATTTACAATGGTATCAAGCTTTACCTATTGCTCTAATCAGAGAAAGAGTCAAGCCCCGATCCAAAGAAAAGTTGAACCCATTTGAGATTCTGTATGGTCGACCTTATGCCATGCAGATTGTTAATAGTGATGCTGTAGACCAAATAGGTAATCAACATGTATATGGTTATGCTATAACCGTAGGGAAGCACTTCGATAAGAATGCTACAATAGTAATAGACCAACAGCCCAAGCAACCTGACTGTAAATTGCATCCGTTTAATCCTGGTGACTGGGTGTATGTTAAGAATCTTTTAGGAAAACCTCTGCAAGAGAAGTGGGAAGGACCTTTCCAAGTGTTGCTGACCACTTTCACAGCAGTCTGAGTGAAAGAGCGACCAAACTGGATCCACTACTCCCGAGTCAAAAGAGCTCCAGAAGACAGCAAAGCAAGCTCCTAAGGAAACCTGAACCATGGACCTAGGAACAACGCTGATTCTTGGACTTCTGATAAGTATAACCACATCCCAGGCTCCTACTTTGGAGTGGTCATAGTCGAGTGCACAAATTAGGGAATCGTTCCCTAGGGTGGGTGCTGCAGGCAAACAAGCGAGCGGGAAAGAACCACACACATCCACAAGATGCAAGTTCAAATCCAGTTTTATTATTGTTAGGCTGTACAATTTATATTCTTCTGAGTTCTGTCCACGCAAACACGAGCACAACACGCCATCACAATTGGTCAGCACGCACTGTCCACGTGCCCCAGGTAACCCACCGATTTGTGGTTTTGAAGCCCACATTTGCATACCGTTTCTGTTATCATTGTTTTTCTCATCCTGCTTCTGCTGACTCCTGCATTCTTGTAGCAGCAGACCATTTCTTGTTTATCTTACTGTTACCTCTTGACCTTTTCAGAACTCAGAATAATCATGCAGAATTGCTAAGGCCCCAACAGGTGGGGATACATTCCTCAGCTGATTCAGGGCCTAAGCCAATTTTAGCCATTTACGTCCTGCGAAATAACAGACCATATACACAACAAGACTGGAATAAAGCCCAGAACTCGTTAGATATCATAATAGGAAAACTGAACGAGGAAATACAAAGGTGTTAACACCTTAACACAAAAGACAAAAGAGGTCAAGCTGACAGTAACATCCATGACCAACCAATCACTTATATTTAGTCAAACGAATAATGCGAGTAACAGTGTTTGGCTTAAAAAAAAGGGTCCAATTTCTTGTCTGAGAGACAATACAAAAGAAAATGAACAGAATGAAGCCCAGTGCGAGACAAAATTATTGTTAGATCAATCAATATCGGTTCAGTACTCATGGATGAGTAAAGAAAGAGGTGCTTCCAAAATGTTTATTATTAAACTTGAAACCAGTCCTACTACTAAAGCACCTATGGAAACAACTTTTGAACCATTTACTGAAGTGCTTACAACTCCCCCTCTGAAGTGTTAAAGTACACATAACTTAACCTTTATTGGACCTCATATAATCAGGCAATCCAATGAACAAAAGTTATTACCGAATCCCACATATTCACTAAAGAAAGTTCAAGTAAACCTCCAGACAGACATAACACACCTGCAAAGAGACTGCCAACCTTTTGTGAGCAAAACCTCAGGGGTTGGAATGCATGGTTAGCGGCTAGATCACACCCCAAACAAGCACGAAGAGATATAACTGGATGGGCTGGTACGGTACTAGGCATATTGAATGCAATACATCAAGAAGTATTAATGAATAAACTGAGTACTGTTACCTCTAACTTAGGAGAACTTAAAGTCCCCCTGAGCTCATCCATGCTTACTCTAGCAGAAACCCAATCACTAGCAACCAAATTAATGACCCTAATAGCAAACCACACAGCTGAAGATTTCCTTAAAATTGCTAACTATACTAGTGATATCAGTCGAGAAGTTGTGGAGGACTGGCTACGTGACAGAGGGCACGTAGACCTACAAGAGCTGAGTGAGCATGAACTTGGCAAAGTTAGAACATAGCTGGTGTAGCTGCTGTGCAAGTAAGGTCACGCTGGCCTTGGCAGTAACTGTTATGCAATAACAAGGTCTTGAGGTTATCTTGTGGTCACCAGAGCATGGGAAAAGAAGGAACTGAGGATCTTCACAAATAGGGATTGAGGGCGGTTCTAACCCTTAAGGTTGTTACCAATTGTAGAGCTAGGTTACAGAATATTAATGATCTTATTATGTATCCTATATATACTGTGATGTATAATCAATAAACGAAGCTTGTTGATACTCATATTGAGCGTCCTTGCCTTCCCACGCTGCGACAAATGGCACCCGAACAGGTGGGGCCCTAATGAACCCAAAAGAACCATGGTCCAGCGTCGTACGAACATCGGTCCAGACCGCAGCACGGGAGGGTGAAAGAGCTGGCTCCGCACCCCGAGCGACCGTATAGACGGGTCTCAACCAACAAAGCATCTCTGGTGTCTTGTAAGGGCTGCAACGGCATAGCAATATCCTGATCAGGTATGGAGAGACAAGTGATGCACGATTTGCTCAAATGCTTTTTACAAAAGAGGGGCGTTACTGGCATTGACTTAGATAAGGAATTAGAAGGGTTATTGGTATTTGGGGTGACCAAGGGTTGCTTTGTAGATCCTAATACAATTTTTTGTGTGGAAGAATGGTGAATTTTTGGGGATAAGTTATGGGAATCTGTATTGAATGATGATAAGACAGTAAAAATGGTAGGGAAGGCTTGACGATCTGTTACTAATGCTTTAAAAGAACACCAGGCAGAGTAAAAGGCTGATAAGGTTGCCTTAACACTACTCCGCCCACGGTAACTCCACAGTCACAGGAGCAATCCTCTTGCCCACTGCCGCCAGCCACACAGGTAGTGCACCTGGCACCGGGAGCGGTGTCTCGTGCCTCTGCTGTTCCGGTTCCCCCTGAAAGCAGTCCACAAGTGTTGATAACACCTGTGGAAGGCGAGGGAGGAGACTCCTCCAAGCAGTGGTCCCCTCTCTATGTTCCTGAGCAGCAGGCTCCCGAGTTTAAGTCTCCTTCAGTGGATATGGCAGGAAGTGAAAGGCAGAAGTTGTGGCAAACCATAGCCCGAGATACTCTTGCTGATGGTGATCAGGACGCAGTTGATGCCATATCTGGGGCTTTTCCAGTAGTTTATACACCAGTAGCTGGGGGAGGGTTAACAGTCAGCATTACTGCCCTAGATTGGAAACTATTATCTCAGTTGCATACTACTGTTAATGAGTCCGGAATTCAAGGAGAGCCTACCAGGCAGATATTGAACTATGTGTGGTAGAATAACTTATTGTTGCCGAGTGACATAAAAAGCATTATGCGATTAATCCTGTCTCAGCACCAACAGCTACTTTTTAAGGTCCATTGGTAGGCATTATGTCAAAATTCAACTGCAAACGCCCGGCAACCTGGAGATCCGTTATATGCGGTTACTTTAGATGAACTTATGGGGCTTGGACCCTATACACGCACTGAGGTGCAGGCATTGATAGGCCCCGAAAAGTTAAGGGAATCGATGCAGTTAGCGTGAGGGGCCCTGGATCGTATTAAGTCGCCAGGGGGAACTCCATCTTACATGGGTATTAAACAGGGTCGAGACGAACCGTTTGGTACCTTTATAGACAAGGTCGCCAGAGCTATTCAAACTACTGGAGTGCCTGAATACATGCAGGGTGCATTGTTGAAGCAGTGTGCATTACAGAATTGCAATAATACCACCCGCAATATCATTCTATCGATGCCTGGAAATTGGACCCTAGAGGAATTGTTAGAGTGTACATCTCAGATGCCTGTAGGTCAACAAGTCTTTTTGGTAGATGCTATAAAAGAGTTAGGAACTAGTCTTAAGGAGTAGGCACAAGCTACCCAGGCTCAGGTCCTTGCTGTTCTTGCACCCTTGCAAGCACCTATAAAGACTCCGGGAAGAAAGCCACATAAAAACCACTGTTTTCGCTGTGGAGCAGAGGGTCATATGTGCCAAGAATGTACTACCGGAAAAGTATGGTGTCAGTCTTGTCGTTCTAATACTCACAATAATGCTGCATGCCGGAGAAGATCGGGAAACGGGAAGGCCAGCGCGAGGGGTCCCCGCACTACGACACAAGTGGTGAGCCCACAAGCAACTGCTTTCCCAGTCCAGGGGGTCCCCTCCAACCCATTCCTGATGGTTCCAGTAGCCTCAGTGACCTGCGACCAGCAACCTCCAGCAGCCTCAACGTGGACTTGGCAACAGCAATAGATTGTACCCTTGTTGATACACAGCCCCAGCAAATTTCTTCTGGAATAAAAGGACCCCTGTGTATCAATGGACAACCAGTGGGCGCCTTGTTAATCGGGTGTTCCTCTACCTCCATCAGAGGGTTTTTTGTGATACCGGGGGTCATCGACGCTGATTATCACGGGATCATACAGATCATGGTGTATACACTATACCCGCCAATGCATATCCCAGTCAACTCTCGTATAACCCAACTTGTTCCTCTGTCACAACTGATGTCTGGAGTACCTGTAAATTGAGGTGACGGAGCATTTGGTTCCACAGGTGTTTGTGCCCTTTTGACTGTTGACCTTAAGCGAAGACCACAAAAAACTGTTTGCATTCAATACCGAGGTCACAGTATCACTCTGACAGCCCTCTTGGACACAGGAGCTGATTGTAGTGTAGTGGCTACACAAAAATGGCGACCAAGTTGGCCCACTTATACTACTGGAAAGTCTGTTGCTGGAGTCAGAGATTTAACAGTAGCCCGGCAATCACCTTCAGTGTTCATTACACTGGATGGTCATGCAGTGTCTGTTGTTGTATCAGTTTTGCCACTTCCGGACACAGTACAAGCCTTAATCGGCCGGGATGTGCTTACTCAACTTGGTGTTGTGTTAACAACTGACATCCCTTTATGAATGAGGCCGCTGTTTGGACTTTCCCCATCCCCCTTTGGTGGCTAAATGATGCACCGATCTGGGTTGAACAGTGGTCATTAAAAGTCTTCTGCAAGTTCATCAATTGGTTCAAGAGCAATTCCAACAGGGACATTTACGCTTATCTACTAGTCCATGGAACACCCCTATTTTTGTCATAAAAAAGAAGTCTGGGAAATATCGTCTTCTTCATGATCTGCGAGCAGTCAACAACCAGATGCAAGCTATGGGAGCACTACAACCTGGCCTGCCCAACCCTACCATGCTTCCTGAAGATTGGGCCCTTTTAATTATTGATTTAAAAGACTGTTTTTTCATGATTGGGTTACATGAACAAGACAAACAGTGTTTTGCCTTTACTTTATCGTCCCTGAATCGAGAAGCACCTGCCCAAAGATTTGAATGGACAGTGCTACCTCAAGGCATGAAAAATTCTCCTACTCTTTGTCAACTTTACGTTGATGCAGCTCTACAACCTTTGCGAAAAAAAATGGTCTGATGTTATTGTGTATCACTACATGGATGATATTCTCTTTGCTAGTTTGATGCCACTTACCAATCTACGCAAGTAACACATTGTAGCTACATTGAGAATGTATGGTCTAGTTGTGGTTCCAGAAAAGATCCAAGACAGTAGCCCTTGGCGATACTTAGGTTGGACCATTACGAATTCTCATGTTCGGCCTCAGAAATTATCACTTAGTCTCAAGATAAAAACCCTACATGATGCCCAGAAATTATTGACAGAATTGCAATGGCTTCCTCCTGTCATAGGTATCCCAAATGACAGATTGGACAGTCTTAGACCCCTTTTAAAGGGCACTGATCCATCTACACCTGTTACAGTTACTTTCAGGCAGCAGGAAATGCTTCAATCAATAGCCCAGATGGTGGTTACGCACACCACGCACCGTCGACAGTTGAACCTCCCCCTGAACCTCACCATTTTAAGTAATAACGGACACTTTCTTGCAGCCATTACTCAAGTTAAAACAAAAACGGGGGAGAAAGATGGAGGAACACAAGAAATCATTGTGTTGGAATGGATAGCACCTCCCTTACAACCAAAGTATACTATACAAGAACAAGTGACTGTGCTAGCTTACCTAATCAGGAAAAGTCAACACTGTATCCTGCAGATAATGGGTCAACAACCTGGTGAAATTCAATTGCCAATGCTGAAGAAAGATCTGGATTGGTATATAAAAAATTCACAAGAATTACAAAACACTCTTTTAACCGATGAGACCTTTATTACAACACGGCCGCTACAATCACCTGTTTTAAACTGGATGGCAAATCAGGATTGGCTTGTTATTCCTAAACGTTCCCAGCGCCCCCTACAGTCAGCTGTCACTGTTTTCACCGATGCAGGGAAGCGTTCCCGAAAAGCAGTAGCAACATGGAAGATTGCCGAACGATGGCACCATCAAATTCTGGATGCTCAACCTGAAGACAGTTTACAAACACTCGAACTGTTAGCAGTTGTCTGGGTTTTAACAAAATGGCTGCACAAACCAGTTAACATAGTCTCTGACTCAATGTATGTGATTGGGATTGCTAACCGCATAGAAAATGCCATGATCAAGGACTTAAAAAACAAACAACTATTTTTGTTTCTCTTACAGATGCAGAGTGCAATATTTCAGAGAACTGCACCTTATGCTGTGTTACATGTTCGCAGTCATCAGTGGCCTATAGGATTGGGGGAGGGCAATGACAAGGCGGATCAGCTTGTTAGTGTAGCACAGCAGTGTTTACCCCCTGCTTTTTCACGAACCAGAGACAACCATGATATATTTCACCAAAATGCGCAAGGACTGCACAAGGCCTTTAACATTCCCCTTAGTGAAGCAAGAGCCATCGTTAAAGCCTGTCCTACTTGTAGTTATCACAATCAAGGTGTAGGTCTGGGAACAGGTGTCAACCCTAAAGGAATAGGTCCCAACGAAACTTGGCAAATGGATGTTACTCATATTCCCTCTTTTGGCTGCCTCAAATATGTTCACTTAACAATAGATACATACAGTCACATGCTGTGGGCTACAGCCCAAGCAGGAGAAAAAGCAAGAGATGTCAAGAGGCATCTTACTGTCTGCTTTGCTGTAATGGGGGTACCTCAAACGATAAAAACAGACAACGGACCTGCTTATATTAGCAGTTCGCTAGCTCAATTTTTAAGACTATGGGAGGTTAAACACGTTACAGGTATCCCACATTCCCCAACAGGACAAGTAGTTGTAGAGAGGGCTAATAGCACTCTAAAACGGTATGTTGAGAAATATGCCGAAATTCATGACCCGAGGGAAAAATTGGCCAAAGTCTTGTTTGTAATGAATCATTTATGTATTTTTGGAAATCATACCCTTCCACCAGTGCAACGCCATTTCCAGTGCAAAACAGAAGCAAACCGTTCCTGTGAAATGTGGGTTTGGTACAAAAATCTCACCACGGGAATATGGGAAGGTCCCGCAAAGGTAATATTTGTAGGGAGAGGTTACCTTTGTATTTCTACCCCCACAGGTAACGTTTGGGTCCCCAGTAAGTGGACCAAACCTGCTCTAGGACACCCTGGTGACGCAACAGGATTGGGACCGAGCTCTAAGACGTCTTTAACACATCCTGAAACTGTTTCTGCAGACCGTGAACCATCTGCTTCTTCCTTGCCTGTTGCAATGGATGAATTATGAACAACTGGTAGAACTGATTGTCATCCTATGGACTGCACACTTTGGAGTGGTAACGCACCTGACGTGCCTCTTATCCCTGTTGTGCTTGCAATGTCAAAGAGGAGTGGAAAAGTCTCTTTCACAATGTGGGTAACTGTTCTCTATCTCATCCTAGTGCCCACAATACCCGTTTTAACCATTCACAAAATTGATGTGCGACAGAACATGTGGGTTACTTGGGCAAATCAAACAGGTCAGACCTCCTTTTGTTTATCTTTGGCATCTACCACAGATCCCTTCCGGACCTGCTTAGTAGGGTTTCCCTCTAGAAATGGTACGGATGTGCAAAAAGCACTTGCAGGTTATTATAACAAGACCTGCAACGGCAGCTCCACTTCTGAAGTTTCAGCCTGTGTTATTAATTCGTTAAACCGCACCCTTTCTTGGGATCCCCAAGAGCTTGATTTGTTAGGATCCATACAAGTTGGTAACACTTTTAGCAATTGGACACAAACTTGTTTTGGTTTTGGCATCTTGCAACAAGGCACTAACCCATTTATAACCCACAACCTTACTAGTTGGACTAATGTTACTTCTCGTGTCCTTGGCTATGATTACATCAACGCAGATGGGCATTGTGGTACAAATAATACCTCAGGTTTAGGTGCTTATGGTGCTGAGGTTAAACCATCTAACAAATCTATTTGGAATAATGTTTCTGCCAAAGCCTTTCCTAAAGGAACATTTTTAATTTGTGGAGATAGAGCTTGGCCCGGCATTCCAGTTCGACCAATTGATGGACCATGTTACTTAGGTACATTAACCCTATTTGCACCAGGTAGACATGACTTAAATATTCCCCAAACCCGCCATTTGCAGTGCTCCATAGCGGGATTGAATCCCACCTGTAATGATGAGGTGAAGTTATGGGGAAAGGTTGAACACGTTTTTGCTTCCTTAATAAGCCCTATAGGTACTGCTTATGCTGCAGTCAATGTAGGTAAACTTGCTTGTTGGGTCATGAAACAGTCTAATGTTATTACTCGAGTACTTGTAGAGATTGCTGAAGATCAAAATAGTTTGCGACATGTTATATTGCAAAATCGAGCAACAATAGATTTTTTGCTTTTAGTGCAAGGTCATGGATGTGAAACAGTAGAAGGTATGTGTTGTTTTAACCTTTCTGATCATAGTAGGCCAATTCAGGAACAACTACAGTGGCTTAAAGAACATACCAAAAAGATAACTGTACAATCCTCTTGGTTAGATAACCTGTTTTTAAATCTTGGTTTTTCTGGATGGAGTTTGAGCTTACTGAAAGAGGGTTTATGCTGGTTAATCATTATTTTAATAATATGTGTTGTTGTCCGTATAATATTTAGTTGTATAGTGCATAAACTAGAGCAAATAACAAAAACAACCTTATTGGTCCAAAACAAAAATGGGGGAATTGTGGAGGACTGGCTACGTGACAGAGGGCACGTAGACCTACAAGAGCTGAGTGAGCATGAACTTGGTAAAGTTAGAACACAGTTGGTGTAGCTGCTGTGCAAACAAGGTCACACTGACCTTGGCAGTGACCATTATGCAATAACAAGATCTTGCTGTTATCTTGTGGTCACCAGAGCATGGGAAAAAGAAGTAACTGAGGATCTTCACAAATAGGGATTGAGGGTGGTTCTAACCCTTAAGGTTGTTACCAATTGTAGAGCTAGGTTACAGAATATTAATGATCTTATTATGTATCCTATATATACTGTGATGTATAATCAATAAACGAAGCTTTCTGATACTCATATTGAGCATCCTTGCCTTCCCGCACTGCGACAAGAAGTTGCACTTGCCATCCAATGCATCCAAACACAACAGTGGGTACAATCAGTGGCCGCAGAAATATTGAAAGAAGGAACATCAGGCACCCGACCTCAAGAAATAAAAGAAATAATAGCTAGGAATAACTCCACTACCCAATTTGAAAAAGATCATCAGGTCTGGTGGCAACTAGTAAACTTTACTCATGATACACACCTCGAACAAGTTGAAACTTATGTTCTCACTATTAGTGCTGCAAAAGAGAAAACCATCTTTCCAGTTTTGTCACTGGGAACTATACATCAGAATATTATAGTTAGACCCATAGACCATAATGTTTGGGCAAGTTATTACAGTACCAAGAATAAATGGCAATCAGTTGGTACAGAAGCATGTATTCCTAGAGGACAGTTAGGTTATATTTGTGAAAATGCAGTTGTATAAAGTGAAGACTTATGTTTAGATGTTGAAAATAGTGTATGTACCTTTGAGCTGCTTCCTCATAATAAGGCTCAATCACAAGTTTACTATGTAGGAAATGGATGTGCATGTGTTAGAACTCTATGTACTAATCTTACTATTGACTACTGTCACGAAGTAGCAAATGGAACCAATTTTTGTGTGTGTAACTTCACTCAGATTATAGGCTGTGACTTTAGCTATACTGTCCCTATAACTACTAAAAAATTGCTTGAAACTAATTATACTTTATATCATGATGTACCAAAACTGCAGATAGGCATGCACACTAATCTTTTCAAAACAATGTTCATGCACCCTGACATAGAGAAACTAGTCCAAAAAGTAAATAGAACCACTCAGTGCATGCTCTGGCAGGTAGAACATGATTCAGTAAGCATACAGAATGTCTTAACCGAAGTAGAGCAGGAAGGAGAACACCACTGGTGGGATATCTTCACAAGGTACTCCCCAACGGCTACACAGGTATTCCACTATTTAGTACACCCAGTACTAGTCATAGTGAGCTGGGGTCAAGGCAATGATATCTTGGAGTTTTGATGTTTTAATTTTTTTTATTTTTGTAGACCTTAGAAGTAGTTATGTAGTAAATGTAGATTTTAGAGTAGCAGCATATTATCCCTTTACCCTTAACACACCAGCTCAAACCCCTGTTACCCATTCCCATATCAATTCCCTAAATTCCATAACCTGTTTATTCTCTTTTTCAAGGTAGAATGGTAGAAGAACACCCTAACCCTACGGAACAAGATACAGCCGTAGACCCAACAACCTTCAGGCCTAGAATTCTGGAAGGCCTCCAAGGACATTACGTGCTCTGAGGAAGGTGAAGATGAAGAAGAGGGGGTCCCAAAACGCCCCCAGACCCAATTTCCAAGAGGCGTGGTGGGGATAGAATCTGGGTGGTAACAGGACAGGGATTGGGTGAAAATCATTATAAAAACTGTGGACATCTGTATTTCGGGAGCACGTGCTGAGGGTATTCCAGAAAGCCTGGGGGCTCATTAAAACTTTTGTATCTTTATCTTATCTCCTACCTAATTTGTCTTGGAGTCTTTTTTTCCCCACAGCCATTTAGGCAACAGTTTTGGTGACTCCGTACGGGGAATCGAGACCTGTGACTCCTCTGGATTGGTATTCTGTTTTGCAGGGATTTCTTTCCGGTCGGCATATCTTGAATAATTCCTGCTCTGATCTTGGGGGGCCCAGTTTCTCGGAACCACACGTGGAGGAGGTAAGATAAAGAACAAAACTCCTAGAGAATTTTAATTAGCAGCTGTGGGAAGGAGTTTCCCCAGGGTTAGGGAATACGGTGAGACTGGGAAGGGAAACTTGGACTTGGGCCCAAAAGTCAGTGTTTTCCCAGTCTGTTGGCAAAGGGATTTTTGTCGGAGTGGGCAGTGGAACTGCCTGGAAAGTTTAAGTTAGGGCAGGCAGGAGGATTTCGGGTTTCTTGTTGGCTTCCTGTAATAAAAATTCCTGTAATAACCTTAGGAATTTTGATCTATGATTTCCTTAAATGTTTCATATGGTGTTCAGAAAGTAGTAGTGATAGTTACTTAAAATGGAAAAGACATCAATTAAGACAAAGAGTGGAATCAAGGAGCTACTTTGAAAAAGCCCTCGACCATGATGAAATTTCATAGAAAACAGTAAAAGAATTTACTTAGGATATAGAAAAGGGGGGATTGATAAAGGGTGATCAAAATATAAAACAATAATACAAGATTGTAGCCTTAGTTGCTTACTAGTTAACTTTTAGATAGAATTAGGATAGGGTCTTGCTTGCTTATGCTAATTCACAGACAGGATAAAGTTAATTTTATAATGAAGACCTTAGCGGGAACAGAAAACCTTAGAGTTTAGATAAGGATATTTGAAGCTCATGAGAAAGAGACCTTGAAAGTTGATAAAGAGAACCTCCTGAAGAAAATAACAGTTTTAAGTAAATTGGACACTGCCAACTCAGCAATTCTAAGCAAAGGTAAAAAGTTCAAGCTGAGGAAGACTTCTTACTTCATCCAAAAGACCCCCAAAGACCCCCAAAAGAAAACCCCAAGGGGGCGTTCCAAGACGGAGTTATAGGAAAGGAGTTAGGTTAATGATTTCCCTTCCAATTTTCTGCAATTTTCTGACACAGCTAATGCATATGTAACACAGCTAATGTATATGTAATACAACTAATGCATATGTAACATTATACCGCATAAAAAGAGCTGAACAAAGGCAAAGGGTGTGTGTTATTGGAGGAATTATCCCCCATGCAGCCGGCACCGTGAATAAACATACTTGCTTTAATACTCTGCGAGTTCTGGGGTTTGTTTTCGCAAGTCAACTGTATCAATTGCCCTCTTTTGCACCGATACCTTCGAGCAAGAGTTTTGTAGTGCAAACCACGCTTGCTTCCAATGTCGACAAACAAATACCTTTACTGCTCAAAAGACCAAAAGGCTTCTGAGCGGTTTCTTTACCGGATTTCTCGGATTCAGCTTGTCTTAGGGACCATGGGAACAGCTCCTGGAACTTGGAGATTTCCTCCTTAAAGTAGCTCCAGCCTTCCTGGACTCCTTTGCCCTCCAGGACTAACTCCCAAGGGACTCCATCAATCAATCTCCCAAACAGGCCAAAGTCTGCCTGTCCTCAGTCCAAGGTGTCAGTTCTGCTGCTCTCTCCTTCCTCCACCCACAATGGAAACCTCCATCATTTTGAGGTCTCTCTCCCCGATCGCTCCAACCACCCCATCCCCCACCAGTCACAGAATCATGGAATGGTTTGGGTTGGAAGGGACCTTAAAGAACCTTCTCTTTTCCAGGCTGAACAATCCCAATTCTCTCAGCCTTTCCTCACAGCAGAGCTACTCCATCCCTCTGATCACCTTGGTGTTCTCTTCCGGACTCGCTCCAGCAGGTCCACGTTTTTCCTGTGCTGGGACCCCAGAGCTGGAAGCAGCACTGCAGGGTTGACAACATTACAGCCATGTGTGTTCCAGCAAGGACACTGTGGAACCTCCTGGAGTAAAGGGGTCCATTGTGACACTGTAGGGCCTTCTGGACCCAAAGGAACCCTGTGACACTGTGGAATCTCATGAAACCAAGGGGCCACTGTGATATGTGGGGCCTCCTCGAACCAAAGGAGTCCTGAGACATTTTGCAAACTCATGGAATCAAGGGTCCATTATCACACTATAGAGCCTGACAAAGCCAAATGGACCCTGTGACACTGTGGAACCTCCTGGAATCTCATGACCATTCTGACACTAAAACCTCAGGGATACTGTCATGTTCCCATTATTAAAAGACACCTGTGAGTGTGGACCATGTGCCAAAGCAGCAGTACAGGTTTGATTTAACAGTAAATATGAGGGAGAGAGAGAGGAAGGGGGTGGTGGGAAGACAGTGAGAGAGAGACAGAGATTCAGTAAATATATCACACCATGGAGATCCCTGAGGCATCCTGCCAGTCCTTCTTCACCCTAGTCTGTCAGTGGTGGGTCCTGAAGTTGTACTTCTGGGGGATCACTTTTATACAACCTGAGGCCCAGGTATTCAGGGGGGTAGATGCTGTTCCCACAGCTTGGGTTGTCACATGTACAAGGACTTGCTTCCTTTCCCACAGCTTGACACGGTGGGAGTTTTTCCCGGTGTGCTTAGAGTCTGCAGGTGGGAATCTTTGTCTGTATGGGTTCCCCACATGTGGTAGTTTTAATCTAGGCCTTCCTTGGTGACCATTTTCTAACCAAGGAAGGGACAGTGTTCCCAGTATTCCATACTATTTTTACGTAAACCGGGGTATAAATAAGAAGGGAGGAGAGGCCTTCGTTCTCTTCTCTTCTGGCGAGGTTCGGGAACAGTGGGTCCCTGCGTTGGTCTTGCTTATCTAAGGTTGAGGTCTGCAGGGACTCTTGGCCTGACACGTGGAGGTTTGGAGAGTGCTGGCCGTGTCTGCCAATCCTGCTTTTCTAAGGGACGTGGTGAGATTTGTTTTACTAGTTATTTTGCTAGTTCTCGGGTTTGATTGCATATATCTGTTCAGTGTCCCTTTTTGTCCCCTTTTACCCCTTTTTTCCCCTTTCCCTATCCCTTCGGGGGGTTTGCATTTCCTTTTACTGTGTACATAGCATCTTAACTGTATATAACTGTAATATACGTAAAATATATATTTTTATATAACTAGTTTGATTTCGAGTTCTTCAATTTGCATAGTTTTTTTCTTTGCCCTGGAGGAAGAAGGGAGGGGGAAGCAGGGGGAATTGTTACTGCGAGTTCAGGCATTTGGCAGGGAGCCAGGTCCGAACCATCACACCACACCTGCCTTACCAACCCTGGCTTCCTGTTGTGGCTCTCCGCTCTTTCCCACAGTCTGTACAGTGCACTTCTGTCCTGTGTGCTACTTCCAGAGCTTCACCTCCATTTAGGGCTTGGAATTAAATGCCTCCCTTTTTGCCACCAGTGCTTCTGTGTTGTGGTGCCTTATGGGATTTTCCTTCTTTGACAGTGTTTTGAGACAGTTCCTTGTGCGCTTCAAGGGCACACACGTGCACACACAGCAGTCTTTCCAGTGTCTGACCATCCAAAGAACACAAGACTTGATGATTTGTAGCTCCCACTCCAGTGGTTGGCACTTGGATCTCCCTCCATAGTCAGAGCTCAGAGCTCCCTTGTCCCAGAAAGGTTATTGTGCCTCATTCTACCAAGACAACCCTTGGAAAAAAGTGTCACTCTGTGTTTCCTGGGATAAGAGTACTACACTGTCCTCTTCCAAAACCTTGGAGAGGTCACGGAGATCTCCCAGGAAGGAATTTGGGGCCTCAAGCATGTGACCTGCGTATAGAGGTTGAGGACTCTGTGGTCAGAGGTGCGAAGATTGAGGACAGTAAAGGAGTAGCATGAGAGGTCTGGAAGGGGGATGTCAGAAATGGTGGAGCTTTTCTTCCTGGTAGAAAAGATCATAAGAAAGAACTAGCACCACCAAGGGCACCTGGGGTGGCCCAGACTGGTGACAAGAAGTAAGAAATTTTCCTGCAAGGTCAGTGTTGTGGTGCAATATGTCACAAAGGAGTCTGGATGAACCCAAAGCTTTGTGTGCCCAAAGGAAGAGCCAGGGAGGACGGACAGATGTTGTCATAGTTCCGATTTTAGCAAGGAATTTTTCTTTCCCTTCCCCCTGCCATGTGTGCCCTGTGTATAGGCCATCAGGTAGCTATCAGGTGAACAAAAGAATCGGCCCCTCCACTAATTGCCCAGAGATTAGTCTCTTAGGAAACGGGCAGATGAAGGAGTTAAAGTCTACTTTTTTCTTTTGTTTCCGGGGCAACGGGGGGCAGGAGGAATTTTGGTGGGCTGTGGGGTGTGGTTGGGGTTGGTGTGTGTGCCGGTGTGTGGCTGGGGCTGGGGACGGTAGGACACGTCATCGTCGGAGAAGTTCACTGCTGTCTCTTTTTGCCCTGAGCCATTGCCAGCTGCAGTTTTTGCCTGAGGTGGATTCTAACTAGCTGAAGATCGTGACTTTTCTTCCATTGGGAGAACTTTCTGTTTTATTGCTCGTTTTCTTTAAATTTTATTTCCTTTCCCTTCCCCCCCCCCCTCCTTTCCCAGTGTGGGAAGGGAAGGGGAACTGAGTTTTTTTTGGTTTTTTCTCTGACATACCCTGGAGGGTGTTGCTTTTCCCCCTTTCCCCATCCCACATGGCGGTAACCAGGGATCTCACAGCGTCACTTGGTGACAGGCACTGGACATTACAAGTTTTGCATCTCCAGTGACCCGACGGTGCCCCCTGCTGACTGTGGTAAAAATTGAACTGTTTATTTTTCCTTTTGCCGGTTTATCGGTTTGTTCTTGAAGGGGATTATTGGTGGGTATAGGAGTATTGTTTGATTGTTTTACTTGTTTTTTTTTTCCGTGTTTCTGTTAATACACACATACCTTTTAATAAAGGGTTATTATTTTCCCTTTTCCATAATTTGTTTTCCTTCAGTCAGAACCTCTTAATTCTGGATTTATAATTGCTTAGAAAGAGAAGTTTGGGTCTTTTCTCCTAACTCATCCTCAGTAAAAGACCCTTGTCTCATTTAAACTGGGACAGATGTCAGTGCAGAAAGGGGTCAACGAGGTGGGGCAGCTGGGGGGATGATGACAGCCTGCAGGGAAAGAGGCAGGGCATGCACCCCTTAGGACTGACTGGGTTGGAAAGAGGTACGTGCAGAAGCTGAAAGGCCCTGACAGAGTCACCTTCTGCAGGCCTTTGGCCATGACTGCCGTCTGTGCCACTGATGCCAGGAGACAAGTGACCCTTGCAGCCCTGGGGTCTCATGTCCTCCTTGTACCTGCTCAGCAGGTCCTTTGGATTAAGGAAACAAATCAATGTTTATTCAGCATCAGAACCACGTTTCCCTTGCTTGTTCATCCTTGTCATCACTGCAGTTTTCTGCTCTAACTGGAACTTGGGGACATGTTCTCAGTTGTGTCCCTCAGTGAGACTCATAAGCACTGCAAGAAACTTTAGTGTTTCAAACTCACTTTGAGTTCTTGAAAAGTTTGAACTTACTCTCAGGGACTTTGTGTAAACAACACCAAACCCCCTGAGGGTGATGATGAAATGCCTGGGGCTGTTGCTGTGCCGCTGAACTGGGCAGGGTTTTTGGAACACAGGGAGCTCCTGGCAAGCGGGCAGCGCTGCAGAGACAGCTCTGCCCAGGAGTAGCTCCTCTGCACAACCCAACAGGGCTGAGGGCACTGCCAGGGCAGTTCAGGGACACGACAGAGCTGCAAGGGGTTCATCACTGGCAGGATGGTTGAGAGCTCACTGTAAGAGGAATCTTGGCAGAGCTGCACACGGGGAGTCTGTGGCTGCAGGGCAGTGCAAGGGTAGCTCCTGGAGGCATCTCCTAAAGTTGGTCCAGCCCCAGCTGATGGGATGGGTGAGGAGGAGGTTGTTTTGGGGCAGTTGGGAAGAGTTGTGAAGCCAGGGGTGCAGCCGGGGGTGCAGCCAGGGGTGCCCAGGGCTGTCGGGCAGAGCAGGGTCCTGCAGCCCAGGGCACTGTTTTGGGCAGGGACTCTGCTGCCTGCCAGGGGAAGCTCTCAGCTGGCCCGGGGAGTTGTTCCCAGGGCTGGGGGAGAAGGGCTCTGGGCAAGGAGCAACCCCTGGGAGGGCAGGGAAGGGCTCTTCACCTGTTCAGAGTAGGTTGCAGGTTGTGAAGGGTGCTCACAGCTCCAGGTCATTACAGAACATTTCTCAGGGGAGTTTTAAGAAAGCACAGAAAGTCATGGGATACGTGAAAGTGATGGATCCTGTTCTTTCCATCTTCAAATATGTGTTTTCTGGGTGGGAAACTCTTAGTGGAGAAGCTCACAGTGAACAAACGCACCCAAACCAATATGGTTTAAGCAAATGTTCCACTTTATTTACATAACCTAGGTTCTTAAATACCCTCAGAGCCCTGCAGTGCCTGAACACCTTCAAACTGTTGGTTAAATGTTGTAAATCATGAGGCAAACATGTATCCCTAACCCCCCTATCATTGGGTACAGGCTGCTGTGCACAAGACATGAAATCATTGTCTTTCTCCAAAAACTCCTCCTTATTATCTCTAGTTCACACTCTTGCAGCCTGATATCAATGCCAGTACTTTTCCTGCAACCTGCAAGAAGGTCTCTTGCTAAGACAGACTGAGGCCTATTAGTATGGTTTGTTCATGGTGCTTTTTATTAGTTAAGCACCCCTCAGGAAACTGGTCATAAAAATTAATATCCCAGTTCAGGAAGAGGCAGTGAAACTCCAAAACAATTCCCCTTAGAGGAGAATAGAACAGGCAGTATCAGAAATCCCCAAACCCGTGCCTTACATGTAGCTCTGGGTTATTTTTCCAGCCTCTTCAGGGTTGCTCTGATGTTGCCATCAGAGCCTGCACAGACAGAGATTCCCCTGGGCAGTGCTGCATTGCTGGGTTGGAACAGCGAAGATTTAACAAATCTGCCTTTTTAAAGAGTGTTGCCCTGCACTCATCAGGCTGTAGGTATTTGTCTTTATTAAAAATTAATTTTCATGTGAAGTTACTTTCAGGCACTATGAGGGAAAGCACAGGGCAGATGGGAACAGACTGAGGGACACTGCAGCTCTCCTGGCTCTGCACTAAGCTACAGAGAGTTGAGCTGTTTGTCCTCTCTTGTTTAAAGTCTCCTTACATTTTACATCATAAAAATGAGGACTTGTACTCCTAACAAGAACAGGTACCAGATGCAACCATAGAAAATAATAAACACAGACAACATTATTTCGAGGACCTGCTAAGCCTTTCCAGTGAAGCACACACTGTTCCATATCTGGAGAGTGGAGACTGAACTTTTCTATTAAAAGTGGATGATGCCTGAGTGTTTGATGCTGTCACAGACCAACTCCATGTCCCCCCTGGAGCAGGGGAAAACTGAGCCCTTGACAGTACATGGGCAGAACTCCTGTTCCTCACAGCACCCTCAGACCACAAACAAGGGAAAGGAAAAACCTTTAAGTTCTGGGGATTCCTATGAGAAATACAGTGGTTTTACTTCGAGGAGTCTGTCTTAACTTCTCCCTGTCCCTTCATGTATTTTTCATCTCAGCAGTGTATTTCCTCCTCACCATCATGTGCTACAACCGCTACATTGCCATCTGCAAACCCCTGCACTACGGGACCCTCCTGGGCAGCAGAGCTTGTGCCCACATGTCAGCACTGGGTTTCTCAAGGCTCTGCTGCACACAACCAATACATTTTCCCTGCCCCTGTGCCAGGGCAATGCCCTGGGCCAGTTCTTCTGTGAAATCCCCCACATCCTCAAGCTCTCCTGTTCACACTCAGGTTACCTCAGGGAACTTGGGTTTTTTGGGGTTAGTGCCTGTTTAGTGTTCAGTTGTGTTGTTTTCATTGTTTTCTCCTACGTGCAGATCTTCAGGGCTGCACTGAGGATATCCTCTGAGCAGGGACTGCACAAAGCGTTTTCCACATGCCTCCTTCACCTGGCCATGGTCTCCCTGTTTATCAGCACTGGCACATTTGCCTACCTGAAGCCCCCCTCCATCTCCTCCCCTTCCCTGGATCTGGCACTATCAGTTCTGTACTCTATGGGGCCTCCAGCACTGAAACCCCTCATCTACAGCCTGAGGAACCAGGAGCTCAAGGATGCCCTGAGAAAAATGATGACTGGATGCTTTTCAGGAGCAATAAAGTTCCTGTTTTCTTGTGTGCAGCAGTCAGAATGGGACTCTTTAATGGTCCAACCTTGCTGCTCAGGTTTTTTGTTGAGGTCAGTGGGTTCTAGCAGTAATTTTCTGAACAATGAAATATTATTATGCATCTGCCTTCTAATTTAGTGTCTACCCTTTGAATTTGACCCAGAGATGTAAAAATGATGAATTGTGCTCTCTGAGTATTTAAACAAAGTAAAGGACCCTGCAGTGCCTTCTTTGTCCAAGATCCTTCTTCTTAGGTGTTCCTAAAGGACAGCACTCTGCAGGAAAGGGTGTATTTGTAAAGGGGAAGGGGACAATAATCCCAGTACAGCAACACTGCCAGGGAGCAGCAGAGCTCGGTCTTTGCAACGCTACTCTCTTTCCTCTTCCCCACTGTCCTTCTGAGCCCCTTTCTCGCTGTAAGGTCTGAGTGCTCTCTGAGCACAGTCCTGGGGGGTGGAAGCCCTTTGAGCACAGGCAGGGACAGGCACTGGGAACTTGTGAAGCAGAGTTGGCCTCCCTTACAACATCTACAGGATTCTGTGGGATCTTCTGAGGGCAGGGCATGTCCTGGGTCACTTCTTCTGTGCCCTTGCTCCAGGGCTGGAACTCTCGTGCAGTGACACCATGTTGTTTACTTTCCATGGTTCATTTTGAAATCCAGTCTTCCCCTCCTGTTCACAGGGACATCCTGTGAATGCTTCAGAGCTGCCTTCCTGGGGCAGCTCCTGCCCAGCATGGGCAGGCACAAGGTCTCTCCGCCTGCTCCTCTCACCTCACCGGTGCCACTGTTTGCTGCAGCCTCCTCCTTGCCCAGCACAGCCCTCCTGGCATAGTTGGACATAGCCCTTGTTCTACACCCTCCTCGTGCCCCTGCCCAAGCCCCTCAGCTACAGCTTGATGGCCAGAAACCTTCAGGGCAGGGAGGCACTGGGGAAAATGCTGAGGACACATTCAGCTGCACTAAAATACAATGGGAGTGGTTGACCTCGAGGAAGAAATCACCTGGAATTCTCCAGAACCACCATGGTAACCTGCGTTGTGTCCTAGGCACTCCTCTGCAAGTGTGGGATATTGAAAAGGTTTTGGTGTCAGGGACATTGAGAAGGCTGGGCAGTGTCACTGGGAGACCTCTCCCAAACCCTTGCAAAGGCCAGAGCCATCCCAGAGGTTCCTGGGGCCTTGGCAAAGGCACACATGGAACCAGTCTGCAAACGGCAGCAAGGAGGCTTGGCAGAGTTCCAGACTGCTCAGGCTCAGCAGGGAAGGGGACATGGCAAGTCCCCCTGCAACCATTCCCAGGCATGGGAAGGACAAGGCAGGGATTGCAGAATCCCTGTGGGAGGGAAAAGAAGGGGATGTTGTGTGCCTAGGCTTTATCGAGGTCCTTGACATGGTCTCCTCTGGTCTCCTTAGAGTCAGATTGGTGACAACTGATCTGAAGAAGTGGAAGATGTGGTAGGTGGGAGGTTGGTTGAATGAAGAGTGTCTAATTAATTCCATGGTACAAAGTCCTCTTGGCAGCAACTTGCTGATGAAATCCCTCAGTGACCAGCCCTTGAACACCACTACAGAACATCATCATTATCTCTCTCTCCAATGGGACAAAATGTGTTTTCAAGTCCTCTGTGAAGGATGCCAAATTTCAGGGAGTCCTTGAGCAATCTGTCCTGGTTTAAAGACACATATTGGGGCAGGAACTCCAATAGAATGAACTCACTCCCCTTTTATTCCCCACCAACACAGGGAGACAAAATACAAGGAGGTATAAGTGAAAAAAATAACAGGTTACTGCCAAGAAATACAGCAGCAAAAACAACAATACTGACAGAACAGTTCAAAGCAACAACAGAGAGAGAAATTGCCTCCTCTCTCCCTCCCTGCCCCAACTCCCTTTTGTAAACAGATAAAAACAGGGATCAACACGTGCCTCCCTTCCCCCTTTTCCCCCCTGAGTGAACAAAGAACAAAAAACAAACCCACGGGAAAGAAGGGGCAAAGCAAAAACTGGGAAACTCTCTGGTCTGAGCTAAGTTGTGCTGCCCAAGAACGCACTGACTCCAGTGGTGTCCAAGCAGGGCAGAGACGGCGACTCCGGTCCATTGGGCTGCAGGAGGGGGAGGGAGCAGCTCTACTTGATTCCATGGAGTGCTGAGGTGTTGTAGTATACAGAGGACGACCATGGAATAAAATCTGGTCACCTCATGATGATGGTCTAAATTCAGCTTTTTATTGTTTCATCCAGAACATTACATCTTGTTCTCACACAGCTGCACTCCCATACTGTCTGTAGAATCTTACATACTAACACTATTCTTAGTTCTGTTATCTATATATTATTACCAACCTTCACATATGATTGTGTTATAGTCAACAGACCACAAATATAAAATTTAAAATATTAAAATTTATTAAAGGTGAATGAGTAAAACAGCACTGGATGACCGGGGGAGTCTCTTGCTCCTCCAACGGTTGGCACGCCGATCCTGCCAGAGTTGAGAGGCCACCACAGAAGCAGGCACAGGCACGGGTGGAGGTGGGATGACCATCCACACAAATGTTTAGAGCTTGGTAAATCCAGTCCTCAAATGCACTATAAACTGGCCAATATAAATGATTTAGTCTTATCTATTTTCTTCCCCAGATTTCCATACAATAATGTATCATCTTTTCCCTTGACTTCCCTCTTCCAGAGGGGTAATCATTCCAATCATTTTCAAGGGGTTATCTGGGGGTATACTGGGCAATTTTACTTCAAAATTGCCCATGGGAACAAAAGATTTACTTTTCTTTTGTCCCATCTTCCAAAAGTGCTTTCTAATCATTTGCACTCCGGGAATCCTTTATCCCCAACCGAACGGAACTGCGAACACTTACTCACTACTGAGTCTTTGCTCGGATCTCCAGGAATCTTTTACTCCCGATGAAGTAGGATCGTAGATACTCACCCCTGAGTCTTCATTCGGATCTTCGTGCACAAAAATTACGGGGAACTGCAGTATATTCTTTTGCTCATTTGTCTTATATCTTGGTCAGATATCCAGAGTCTGTACTTGCAAGGGACCCTCCCCAGGACCGTCCAAAGGGGGACGGGGGCGCCCTCCTGGAACTGGAGTCCCACAGCACAGAAGGTCTGGATCCGAGTCACGGCACCAAATTGTTATAGTCAACAGACCACAAATATAAAATTTAAAATATTAAAAGTTATTAAAGGTGAATGAGTAAAACAGCGTTGGATGACCGGGGGAGTCTCTTGCTCCTCCAATGGTTTGCGCACCAAAAACATGCACCGGTCTTTTATATGTGCCATTATTCTGCTCCCGTTTAGGTGGTCCTTGGATGACAGCGGCAGGTCCTGGATGAAGGCGGTCCTCGGATGGCAGCAGTTGTTCTTGCAGTGGGGCGAGTGGGTCCTCCACTAGGACCGGTTCCCCCGCTGGGGCAACTTGCTGTCGCAGTTGCTCCGCCACTCCTCGCTCGGTTGCACCGGGCTGCACTGGGGGTTGAGCCGCTCGGCTACGTCCCTTCGCCATTGTTCCCTCCGCCGCCCCCCTTGCCTCCATGGCGGCCGTGCTCATCCCGCTACTGCTTCATCCTCGTGGCACCATGGTACAGGTTGCGGTTGCAGTTCCTTTCGCTCATATCTTTACAGGTACATTTAATGCTTACATTCAGAACTTGTTTAACATAATAAGATATAGCTTGCCACAGTAACGTAACATTGTGGCTTGATACTTGCAATTCAAACCAACCACTAACATTACAAATATAATTTGATCAGCAAATTATCCACCTTTGTTTTTATTACTATTACAATTGGATATTCACTTCTTATTTACATTCTTTTCCTTGCTGCTAGGCTCCACGGCCTTGCTGCATACCTCCACACTGGGGAGGCACAACGGGTTCCATGAGACTCTTCAGTGTCACTGTGGCCCCTTGGTTCCAAGAGGTTCTCCAGTGTGACAATGGTCCCTTCATTCCATAAGGTCATGTCATGTGTCAGGGTCCCCTTGGCTCCAGGAGGCCCCTCAGTGTCAGCAAGACCCCTTGATTCAATGAGCTTACCCTGTGTCACAATGGTCCCTTGGTCCCATAAGGTGTCCCTGTGTTCCTTTGTTTCCACGAGGTTCTGCTGTGTCCCAGGGTCCCTTGGGTTCCATAATGCCTTGGCACAATGACCTCTTGATTCCATGGGATTCCTCAGTGTCACAATGGTCCCTTCATCCCACAAGAGTCCACAGGGTCACAGTGCTCCTTTGCATCCAGAAGGCCCTGTAGTGTCACAAGGGTACCTTGATTCCAGGAGGTTCCAATTTGTCCATGGCTTCCTTTGGCTCCATAGGGCTCTGGAGTGCCAAACTGGCACCAGGATTCCATGAGTATCCACAGTGTCCATAAGGTTCTGCAGTGACACAATGGCACCCCAATTCCATGAGGCTGCACAGTGTCCCCAGTTTCCTTTGGCTCCATAATGCCCTGTAGTGTCACATGATAATGCCCTTGAGTCTATGAGGTGTCCTCAGTGTCACAATGACCCCTTGATTCCGTAGGGTTCCCCAGTGTCCAAAGGTCCATTTAGCTCCAGAAAGGCCCTGTAGTGGTACAGTGACCCCTTGATTTTATGAGGTTCCACTGTGTCCCAGGGTTTCTTTGTTTCCATGAGGCACCACAGAGACACAATGGTTTTCTGGTTCCATGAGGTTCCATGAGGTTTCAGGGTTCCTTTAGTTGCTCAAGGCCCCAAATGTTAAATTGTCCCCTGGTTCCACAAGATTTCACAGTGTCCCTGTGTTCCTTTCTTTCCATGAGGCCCTGCAGTGCCACAATGGTCCCTTGATTCCATGAGGTTGCACAGTGTCATCACAAAGCTGACCCCACCCTGATGAAAGTTTGGAGGAGATTAGGAGGAACTGGGACAAAAAGGATTGGATATTTTGGGGAAGGAAAAAGGGGTTGTGCCAACAGAGAGGAAAGAGTTTGATGAGGTAAAAGCAGGTTTAGGGAATGCTGAGGGTGCTGAAACAGTGACTGTGCAAGCATTCCTGATGGAGCTTTAACCTCTCTGTAACCTCAAGCCCCAACCTAAAAGTGCTGTACCTCCCACTAAAAGGAATCCACTGCTCTAATTCCAACCTCACCCTGGCCTCAAAGGCAAAGCCCAAACCCAGAACTCCAGACTATAATTTGTCCTCTAATGCCCACCCCAGTCCCAAACCTGCATTCTTAGTATGAAAAGCCAAGTTTTAATCCTAATCCAGTCCAAAACCCTACTCATAAAGCAGACACTGCCAGTAGAACACTAAATCTCCCAAAGTTCTGCCTAATCCCGACTCTATACTCTAAACCCCAAACCCTGACCATTCACCACCCCCACAGTCCTTTGGAGCAGGGCAAAGACCTGGAGGGCCCAGAGCAGGGTCAAGGTGTGTGGAGAGGAATGGAAGGTGACCTGTATCTGCTCAGCTCTGCAGTGACCCCCAGGAGAAGGACCTGGGCTCTGTCAGGGATGTCCTGTGGCGCAGGGGTTCAGGGTCAAAGCTAATAAGATCAAGTGCACATGGCAACAGCCAGAGTTGGGAGACAGCAGAGACACCAGGGAGGGTCTAGAAATGCTGCTGGGAGGGCGGTGGGAAAGCAGGAGGGGTGTGTGCAGCCTGCAAGGCCAGAGGAACAGCACGGACAGGTTAGGATAGCCTGCAGAAGAGATGTCCAAGGGCTCTGGCAGGGTTGCAAGGCCCAAAGGCACCCAGGTTTTTGTCCCCTTGGCTTTTGCAGCTGCCTCTGACACTGAGGACCCCAGAAGCAACTTTCTGGGAGCTTCTGCACTTGGTTTCTCCCTCACCCCTCCCTGAGCAGCCTGGGAGGGGCTGCACAGTTTTTGACCTTTGTTGTTCCTCCCCCTCCCACCCCACTGCCCCATAAACAGCCCTGAGCCCCCCGGCAGGGACAGGATCTGCTGGGCCAGGGCCTGGGGCTCAGGCCTTGGCCTTTCTGCTCCACGAAAGCAAGTCATGCTTTGCTCAGCATTGCAGGGGTCTGCCTAGAGCCTTTGTCTCCCTGCACTCATGGCCTCCAAGGATCTGCTCTAAGGAGTCCCTGGGGAGGTTTTGTCAGTGCCTGCCCTCAGTGGGGCCCAGGAATGCTTCAAGGGACTGGGAGTTTGGTTTTTGACTTCTTGAGCAGCTTCTTCAATCTTCTCTCAGTACTTGAGAATCGTGGACTTGTCTCTAAAAACACTGTGGGGATCACTAAAACACAGAAAAACCAATTATTTTCCTTCCTTTACTTGTCTTCATGTTTTCACGTCTTCAACAACTAATTGGAGTTGTAGTTTAGCTAAGGAGGAAAATTTTACAGTGTACATCATGAAAAATACCTATTTTTTTCAGAGAGCCTTGGGATGCAAGAGGGTCAGGGTGCAAAGGATTTGGACACAAAGATAAGAGATTAGTATCAAAAGAGATTAGTAGCACCAAATCATTGACCAATTTAACAGTTATCAAGGGATTCAATAACATTTACTGCAATTAAACAGTGACAGAATTATAGATTCACAATAACAACACTCACACCACAGTCAAGTCACACCCACACCCAGGCAGAGATGTGTGGACGCATCAGTATCTGGGTGTGTAAAGGTCCCTCTCCAAAATTCTCCTTGTTGTCAGTGAAACACTCCCACAAATCCCTTTGTGTTTCCCAACAGACAAGGTTCCATGAGACCCTGCAGTGTCACAATGGCCCCTTTATTCCATGAGTTTCCCCAGTGTCACAATGACCCCTTCACTCCCCATGGCCCTGCATTGCCCACACAGAGCCTTGATTCCAGGAGATTCCGCCGGATGATGCACTAATAATTTGAATAAACGTGTGAATATTTTTTTAGTCCTGTTGGTTTATATTAATTTGTCATATCATTAAGACTTGCAATTCTTTAAAAAAACAATATTGCTTATTAATATTTTTCAGAGGACCAAGTTACAGGTGCAGTACAAGAATGAAGTAAAGTTTTCAAACTGATTTTCTCAGATGCCATTATAAACATCAACACGAAAGAAATAGAATAATTAATAACTGATCTACTTTAAGTAGCTTTTAAGTGAATGAGTAATTTTGCAAAGGTCAATTAGTAGGACAACTCCCTCTTTTTCGATTTGACATTATGATATTCAGCTAGGAAAAGAATGAAAACATCAAAAGCTGAACTTCTTTCACTCTTCCCTGAAGATTTTTCCGCCTTATATTTGTCATATACATAGTCATAGGGAGCCCCTGGTGGTCTAGTGGTTAAGGGCGCGACGCTGTCACCGCCGAGGCCCAGGTTTGATTCCCGGTCAGGGACACTCCCCAGGCAGATGGAGCTCGTTAGCCCTGAAAGGCAATCCATCTACATCTTGACGACCTTGCTGCCACCGTCCAAGCTTGCTTGGCCCCGGTAGATGAACCTTAGGATTAAAGGGTGGGCTCAGTTCCGCGCACACTGTGTCTCACCTAAAAAATCCAATGCGCAGGCTGGAAGGTGTAAAGACCTTCCCCGGATCTTCACTCACAAAGACTGGCCATTATTATTACATAGTCATAAATTCGTGTCAATAAAAGAATAAAACAAACAGATTGTTAAACTTAATTACACCCCCCTAAAGAAATAAAGCAGACCCTTTGTAAGACCATCAAGGTCAAAAGCTACAAATCATCTCTGCTTTCCTAAAATGAATTATATGGTCTTTTAGGCATTTTGTAGTCTAAGAATGTATGAATTATAGGAGAGCTATCACTGTTGTAGAGATAACAACCTAGCTCTAGTTGTGAAAATAAACATATGATAAATGTATATGTATATCATGTAACAAATATGCATGAAGTAGCTAGAATAAATGTTACTCAAAGACTCTTGTCAGGTGCGCAGAATCTTTCTGTTGCCCAGTATGCTATTTGCTTTAAAAGGTGATATAGCCCCTCTTCTTGGATTCGATTGGGTCTCTCAGGGATGGCTCACACTCCCCTTTGCCAGTCCATTGGTTCTCTTAACTGACCTATCAGGTTGTTTCCGTGTCCCGGTCGCATGGTCCCTCGGCAATGAGCCCTGGCTGGTCCCATTGTCTTACGGGTTTCCCGACTCACCTCTATACTGTAGTAACTGCAAGCAGACTATCAGTAAGTAGCTGCAAACAGACTCAGTATCTGACTACTAAATAACTCTCCAACCCCCCCAAACAATACAGCTTCCAGGCATCTTGGCATGAGTAAACTCCTGCTTGTAATAAAACCGCCTTATTTATTTCCTACAGAGCTTCTGGTGTCAACCTGTGGTCTGGAAAGAACACTGATGGAAAGTGATGTTTTACCTCTCTCCAGCCATCACCATGGGAGGCATGTCATCTACAGGAAAAACACACAAAGGATTTCAGGCAAGGGCGTACCTTAATTCCTCAAATACCCAGAGGTATTTGTACACAGAGTGCTGCATGTCAAGAGATTCACTAACATTGCAATACCTCCAGGACCCTAAATGTGTGGGAACAAGTTGAGTCACTCTACACCTGCATTTAGTTAATTGGAATCCAAAGGCAGGACTGACCTTGGATAAGTGTTTTGACAGAGAGAATGTTGTGTTTCTCTGAGTGGAAAACCACTCTGCATGATAGTGTGTGTTTTTCTCTCATGTCTGAACAGAGCCACTATATGGTGTGAGTGTGTGGGATCAAAACACTAGTTTCGGACGATCCTGGGAATTCTGGTTAACTAAAAGACAACACCAGGTGTTGTTTACAAGAGAACAGGAATAAAAGGGGAATGCCAAAAATGGTCAGTGGAGAAATCCTGAAATCGACTTCTGTGTGGTGTGCAGTTTAGTTTCTTTCAGCATCCATATCTGGTGCCCCCAACTTGCGACCTGCATTACAGGGCCCTTTTCAGCCTCCACAATGGAGGTGTCAAGTGTCGGCAATCATCCCATTAGAATGGGACAGCTGAGCCTTTGGGACAGGAATCTGTGGAGTAATGTAATAATGGGGCAGGGAATTTCCCAAGAACACAAACTTTATCTAAAGGTCTTGAACCAGGTCTTGAATGCAGCAGGACATAAGGTTACAGATAAGCAATTGGAACATTTATTTCTGTTAGTTAAGGAACATTGTGACTGGCTTCCTAATTACAGCAGTTTTAAAATAGATGTGTGAGATAAGGTCCTTTAATGTTTGCAAACCTGGAAAAAACCCAGTGCTGCTATTTCTGACTCTGCCTTCATTATGTGGTGCCTGTTTATGCATGCTTTACAACCATTGAAAGTAATGGAGCCTGATATAGAAATACTGGACCCGCCCACTCCTTTAAATTTATCGCTATGTGGATGACATTTTGGTATGTGCTCAGCAACAGGGTCACATAAATATGGCACTGAAGGAGTTGTTGCAGGAGTTGCAAGCTAATGGGTTACAGGTTTCTGCCAAAAAAATCCAGACATGCCCACCATGGAAATATTTAGGCTGGATATTATCCAAGCAATCTGTTATGCTGCAGCCATTGACTCTAAAACCAGTGGTAAAGACGCTGAATGATTTACAGAAACTGCTGGGTACAGTTAATTGGGTTCGTCCACTTGTAGGCATCACTACACAGCAGTTGAAGAGTCTTTTTGATTTATTAAAGGGCAATAGTGATTTGACATCGCTTCCTTAAAGAAGGAAGCAGAGGAAGTGATATGCCTTGTTAGTCAGCAAATTGCTTTGCGCAAAGCAGACCTTCCCGCAAGATTGTTTGTTTTTCCTATGGCAGTATATCCTTCTGCACTGCTGGGACAGCTTAATGAGTGCAGTATCATACATTTAGAATGGATACTCCTGTCACATACTCCAAAGAAAACAGTAACCCCGGTGCAGGAATTATGTGCAGAATTAATTAAGCGAGGGAAGATATTGATGCTAACAGCTTACAGGGTATGATCCTGCTTGTCTGCATTTACCTCTCACTGTCAAAGGTTACAAATATCTGTTGCAAAATGCAGAATGCTTTCAAATTGCTCTAGTTGATTCCGTGAGAAACATTTCATTTTCTTTGCTAGTAGATAAATTGTTGCGTGGGCTGGTACAGTTACCTTTAACCCCGAATGTTATCTTATCACCTGTGCCTATCCCAGGTGCAAGAAATGTGGTCATAGATGGATCTGGAAATACCAAAAATGCCATTGTGGCATGGCAAGAAAAGGGGATATGGAAACATGTCAGTCTGCAGCGGGTCTCTGGAATCCCTGGCCTTAGAGGAGTGCATTGACCTTTACAAGTTGAGGGTGTATCCTTGAGCGAGCAGATACGTGGGTAGGAAGGCAGAATGGACAACTGGGAGGAAGTGAAAGTGATGGAGTGTGTGTTGACATGGAAATGGCAGTACCACATCTTTGGTGATGAAGGTCACCCTATCAGTGTGCTTTTAGATGTCATGCTGGCAGATTTGGACCAGTGAGAATATGCCATGGCAGGCCAGAGATGATATAAAAGGGAGCGTGAGAAAAAGCAATAAAGCTGTCTTTTTGCACAATTTACTCCATACCTGCTGCCTGTCTGTCTGTCTGTTTGTTTTTTCTTGACTGCCGCAACAACAACAGAAACATGCTTACACACAAGAAAATAGTTCAATGCAGCAGTGGGTGCTTTGTGCAGTAATCCTTGCCTTTTCTCTCTTTGAAACTGACGCAATTAATGTTATCACTGATTCTCAGTTTGTGGTGGGTGTTCTACAAAAAATTCATTAATCTCTGCTGAAAGAAATAAATCAGAAAACTCTCTTTGAACTGTTTGTTCAACTCAAGGCCCTTTTAGAAAAATAGAGAGACCAATTTTTTATCTTGCACATTTGCAGCCACACTTCTTTTCCTGGCCCTATTACAGAAGGGAATGCAGTTACCAATCAATTTACGGTGGCAACCTTGCAGTTTGATTATGCAAGAGTTTTGCATTCCTTTTTCCATCAAAATACATTTAGTTTACGCAAACAGTTCAGACTTACATTTGCTCGGACTAAGGATATTGTACGAACTTGTCCAGAATGTCAGAAAATATCGTCTCCTATCCCTCCCCAGGGGATTAATTCCTGGGAATTACAGGCCAATGATTTGTGGCAGTCAGATGTTACACATATTGCAGCATTTGGACGGCTTTGCTTTGTCCATGTTACAGGTGACAGATTCTCAGGCTTTCTGTGTGCATCTGCTCATGTTGGTGATGGCTTGAGAGACCATGGAGAAAAAGACTCCAGGCCAATTTAGTGTACAAGATAAGATAAAAAGAGCAGGTCCTTTAATCAGGCCCTTAGGCCCAGGGTAATACACACAACACACACCCCCATACAGTGGTTCTACAATTTTATAATATGGTCCATCCAATTACAGAACTATCCACCCTTCGGTTCTGCCCAGTTCTGCCCCCCCACACACATCCCTTTGGGAATTGGGTCTGGGGTCTTTGTGACCCCTTCTTCCTCATCTTCATCTTCTTCACAGCACATACAGTCCTTGGAGTTCCAGAGTTCTGGGTTTGAAGGTTGCTTTGTCTGTCATGGTATCGTGTTGTTCAGTCCTAGGGTGTGAAGTTCTTACACAGAGGTGTTTTTCTACAATTCTACCTTGAATAGAAGTCTAAACATGGTAAATGAATCTAGGGGGTTTGATATGAAATGAGGTAATAGTGCAAACTACTGTGCTAAAGGATGGCATATTATACAGCTACATCAAAATCTACATTTACTTCACAACTACTTCTAAAATCTACAAAAAGCTAAAAAAATAAAAAAAACTCTGAGGCATCACTGGAGAGAAAAGCAGTGACGTAAGTCTGTATTGGACTAGATGCTTTGCAATGATGGGGTTGCCCCAGCAAATTAAGACAGATAATGGTCCCAGGTATTCAGCCACCAGTACGTGGAATTTTTTGCAACAATAGGGGGTTCCTCTTCTCTTTGGCATACCACATAACTCACAGGGGCAAGTTGTTGTCAAATGGCACCACTTGGTGTTACAGGCTGTGCTCTTAAAACAAAAAAGGGGGAATATGACACCCCAGGAACAATTAGACATAGCTGTATTTACTCTTCATTTTTTGAATTTGGATCACTTAAATTATAGTAGAGCAAGTTGTCATTACAGGACCACTGCTTCATTACACAAACAAAAGCCAAAGGTATTATACAGGGATAAACTGGCGAATGCTAAATGGCAAGGTCCTGTTGAGTTGTTAGCATGCGCAAGGGGTTATGCATGTGTTCTTTCACCTGCAGGACAGCGTTGGCTTCCAGCACATCTGGTAAAACCCTATCATGAATTGGACGGACTCGACATGTAATCCAATTCTGCAAATGAAGAAGCTGACCCTCAAGACTCCTAGAAAGAGACCAAGGAATGCTGAGAGGCCCAAGCCCTGCCTTAGATTTTATATCTGAGCTGATGTCGTATGGTATGGAATATCCCTTTGGTCACTTTGGGTCAGTTGGCCTACTGGGGTCCCCTCCCAGGATCTTGCCCTCAACTAAAAAAGGAATGTTACCATGCTGATGCTGTGCTCGTCAGTAGCCAAAACACCACTGTGTTATCAACACCCTTCTAGCTACCAATTCAAAGGCCAGCACTGTGTGGGCTACTATGGAGAAATGAACTCCAGCTCAGCCAGACCCAATATAATCTCCACCCCTTATTCCATACCATTTACGCCATACTCACATCCCATATCTGACTTTCTCCTGTGCTTGCCCAGATCTCATTTTATGGTCTTCCACCCCTTCAGATCTTGGGCTCCATTCCATTGGAATGGGTACTCAGGGCAGGAGAAGCAATTGATCGTTAGGCACCAACACCAGCCCACCTCGGCTCACTGTCACACTGTCCTTGCTCCTCGAGAATTTGCTCTTCATTGTCCTGCGACTTTACTTCCTGCAACATACAACTCAGAACACAGATCATCTTTCCCCCAAGGTTAAATCTCCTTGAGGCACACAAGGGGTCTCCCCATCTTCCCTCATTACCCACCAGGTACAGCCTGGTCCTTGAGCAAAGACAATCCCACAGATGGGTTTGCCTTTTCTCATGGGAGGGGAACCCACACTGACTTCCCCAGCCACTTACCCATATGTATTATGGGGACTTTATCCCCTCCCACAGTGTGTAGGGGTTTTGTTTGGGCAGGGTCAGGGCAGTTGGTAGAGCCCCTAGTATTGACCAGCCAAGTGGCTTCAGCTGAATTTGCCTCCCAATACTTCCATGTCCCATTACCTAACACTCTTAACATAGTTTTCAACAGTCCATTATACCTCTCAATCTTCCCAGAGGCTTGTGGGTGATAACGTGAAACAAGGATTTAAGGAGTTAACATAGAGGGTGCCAGAATCTTGTCCCAGAAGGAAGGTTTCAGTACCTTGCTGTGAGGAATGTGATGTTTATGCTAAAATATAGCAGAAGCAGGGACCAGGTTTCTAAGGATTAACTACGGAGAGATGGTACCTTGCTCCAAGAGCTCTGCCTAAAGAGCAGAGATAGTTTTTTCTGTTCTGTTCAAGTAAAGATAGTCAATATAGTAGTCATAAATTAGCATCATTCAGTAGATAAAGGAACCATGAGTCAGGAGGGGTTTTGCAAGCCCTGCGAACAAAGTTGAAAAGTTCATGCAAGGAAGAAGAGCAGAAGACTCCTAGGATGAGGCTGAAGAAACAGGAACAACCACTGAAGGACTGTCCAAAAGACGATTCTAGAAGACTCCACCTCAAGCTCCACCTAACCCCCACCTATTATGAATATGATGATTAGATGTCGAAACTTAATGAATATGTATGTAGAAATGTTGTAACCTCTCATGAAAAATGTATAAAGAACCTGACTTTTCACTGAGAACTTTGGAGTTAGTTTGTCCAGTGCGAGTTTGCTAGCATCCCCAACATTGCTCGAAATAAATACCTTGCTGTTTAAAGACAAAATTCATCTATTGAGCAGTTAATTCTGTGCCATTTTGGCATCAAAGGGATTAAATAGATCCACTCGATGCCATGTTTCTTTGCCCAAGAACTTAGAGGATTATTCCAAAAGTGAGTCCCATTTTCTGATTCAATTCGCTCTGTGGTCCCATGTTACCACAGAATGTGCCTCTCGAGGCCTAAGATGGTTTTTCGAGCAGTGGCCTGGTTTACAGGACATTTTTTCAGCTAGCCAGTTGTTGCCTCCGCCATAGTGAGTATGTAGCTCTTGCCTTGGCATGTTCGTGGCAGTGGTCCAATGTAGTCAATTTGCCAGACCTCACCATATTGGAAACCCAGTCACCACCCTCTATTCCAGGGAGATTTTACTGGCATGGCTCACTTAATTGCCGCACACATTTCACATTCATGAATAACCTGTATGATGGCCTCTGTCTCAGTTTAATGAGACAGAAGTGTTTGCTAAGGAGGATGAGTTATGAGGAAGACCAAGGTCCTCCCTCTAAGCAACTGTAAATCCAAAATTAAGAGGCTCCAGTAGAGAAAAGATAACAGCCCTTTATTAAAGGATATATGTGTATAGGTAGCACAACAAAAGAACAAAATACCCCCAACAATCCTGCACCCAAGATTCCCACCAAAAACAGTTCAGTACTTTTTGCCTTTCAGAGCAATTCCAACCATGACCAGCAGGGGACGATGTTGGATCACTAGAGGAGCAGACCCTGCAGTTGTTCTGTGGTGGTCAGCAGGGGGCGCTGTTGGGCTCTGGCCATAGCCGCGTGGGGGCCCCAGTGCGTGGGAGAAACCAAATGGAGATCCCCTCTCCCCACTGAAAGGGGAAGGAGAAAGGGGGAAAGGGAGTTCTTCCTATGGACTCACGCTGTCGATGGCTGGCTCTGGCTGGGGTCCCCCACTTTGTTGATGGGTACAAGCTGCTGCTAACATGGGAAACAGAGGAGAGGAGTGGCGACCTCTTCCCTCAGAAGTTCCTCTGCAGATAGCACTGGCTTCTCCAATGAAATCCAAGGTAGACCAGGCAGTGGGCAGGCGAGCTGGGGTCAAGGCAATGATACCTTGGAGTTTTGATGTTTTAATTTTTTTTATTTTTGTAGACCTTAGAAGTAGTTATGTAGTAAATGTAGATTTTAGAGTAGCAGCATATTATCCCTTTACCCTTAACACACCAGCTCAAACCCCTGTTACCCATTCCCCTATCAATTCCCTAAATTCCATAGCCTGTTTAGTCTCTTTTTCAAGGTAGAATTGTAGAAGAACACCCTAACCCTATGGAAGAAGATATAACCATAGACCCAACAACCTTCAGGCCTAGAATTCTGGAAGGCCTCCAAGGACATTACGTGCTCTGTGGAAGATGAAGATGAAGAAGAGGGGGTCCCAAAACGCCCCCAGACCCAATTCCCAAGAGGCGTGGCGGGGGCAGAACCTGGGTGGTGGCTGGACTGGATTGGGTGAAAATCATTATAAAAACTGTGGACATCTGTATTTCGGGAGCACGCTGGGGTATTCCAGAAAGCCTGGGGGCTCATTAAAACTTTTGTATCCTTATCTTATCTCCTACCTAATTTGGCTTGGAGTCTTTTTTTCCCCACAGCCATTTAGGCAACAGCAATTAGGCAACTTGGCCAAAAATAAAGATGAAAACCTGGATCTTTTTTTTCTCTCCACACCCACTCTCCCCCTGAGTTCTGGGCAAAAGTACTTGAGGATCCTGTTTCCCGAGGAGAAAAAAAAACACCTCCCCGCCACAGTCTTCTCAGGCCCATTAGCTTTGAATGTGGGGCTGCTGGATAGTTCTTTTGTGTGCGTGAATCACTCTAGCAACCCGCTCCCCCTCCCTCTTCAATCTTTTCTTTCACAGTGGTGCAGGGGTAAAAAAATCCAGGCTGGGTTTTTTTTTTTTTTGAACAAGTAAACCTACGACAGCCTCCATGGTCAGGTCCGCCCCTTGATCATGAGTCCATCTGTATGTCACATCTCTTCCCAGATGTCCTGATGTTTCTTGGGCCCATTGGGCTATAAATAGCTCACCCTTCTGCTCCCAATCCAAGTTTACCTGGGTTATTCCAATCTTGGCAGACTTATCCACCTGCTCATGGTTCTGATGTTCTTCAGTGTCATGACTTTTAGGCATGTGAGCATTGACGTGATGCACCTTTAGTTATGTTTTCCACCTGTGCAGCAATGTCCTGCCACAATGCAGTGTAGCAGTGGTATTAATATAATAAATAAAGGGTCCTAGGGACCAGACACTAACATCAATGTGGTGTGTAACAAATGTCCTCTTTCTTGAAAGAAACAAAGGCTTATATAGTAGTTTCAAATGCTGACACGTCACAACACATGTGACCTTATCAGCCAATACTATACAAGCATTCAACTGCACATGTGTGATATAGTACTTAAAAACTACAACTCCCAGGATGCTTTGCTAGCACCCATCCTGTACCCGAACCCCACAGTGCAGCAGCCCAGATAGGTGTAACCCTGTGTTGCCAATTGGCCTTCTTCCATTGCTGTAGCCACCTCCATAGGGCATTAGCCATCATCCAGGAGTCAGTATAGAGGTATAGAACAGGCCATTTTTCCTCATTCGGCAATCTTTAGCACTAGTTGGATGGCTTTCACTTCTGCAAACTGGCTTGACTCACCAGCTCCTTCAGCACCCACCTGTAGTGTGGGACTCCACACAGCAGCTTTCCACCTCTGGTGGCTTCCTACCACACAGCAAGATCCATCAGTAAATAGAGCGTAGCCTCTTTCGTTTTCTGGTAGCTCGTTATATGGTGGTGCTTCTTGGGCACAAGTCACCTTCTCAGGCAATGCTCCAAAATCTCTGCCTTCTGACCAGTCCATAATCTCTTCCAGGATTCCCAGGAAATTGGGTTTTCCCATTCGGGCTCATTGTGTGATCATAGCTACCCACTTACTCTATGTGGCACTGGTTGCATGATGTGTTGAGGGGCTGTTCCCTTTGAACATCCAGTGCAGCACGGGCAATCATGGTGCCAAGAGGAGACATGCTTCTGTTCCAACAACTTCTGAGGTGGCTCAAACCCCCTCATAGGCTGCTAATATCTCCTTTTCAGTTGGTGTGTAGTGGGCTTCTGATCCTTGATAACCCCGGCTACAAAACCCTAATGGTCAACCGCAGGGTTCTTCTTGTGTTTTCTGCCAGAGGCTCCAGATGAGACCATGCTCCCCAGCTGCTGTGGAGAGGATATTTTGCACAACTGGTCCTGTTCAAACAAGCCCCAGAGCTATTGCACAGGCTATCTCATTTGATCTGCTCAAAGACCTGTTGTTGCTCAAGGCCCCACTCAAAATGGTTCTTCTTCTGGGTCACTCAATAGAGGGGGCTCACAAGCTGACTGTGACCTGGAATGTGCATCCTCCAGAAACCCACAAGGCCTAGGAAAGCTTGTGTTTCCTTCTTGTTAGCCGATGGACACATAGATGCTATTTTGTTTACTACATCCATGGGCACATGATGGCATCCATCATGCCATTTTATTCCCAAGAATTGAATCTCCTGTGCAGGTCCCTTTACCTTGCTTTGTTCTATGGCAAGACCAGCTTTGTGAAGAATTTGAACTATTTCCCTCCCTTACTAATCGCTGATATGGACCTGTAGTTTGCCTTACCCATTTCTTCTTTTTCACTACTGGGGAAATGACTGTAGTTGTTCTGGTTTGAGTCCCTACCTCAGCCATAGTGTCCTCTATTGCAATTTGGGTCTCTGCCTCCACTACAGTCTTCTGAGAGTGTTGAACTTTGGCTCGATAAGCACAGGCCAGGTTCCAGTATAGGGCAAGAAGCTGCTGGTTTTGATTGAGGTAGGCAAGGCATCATATGGTATGAAATATCCCTTTGGTTAGTTTGGGTCCCCTCCCAGGATCCTGCCCTCAACTGAGGAAGGCATGTTACAGTGCTGATGCTGTGCTCAGCAGTAGCCAAAACACCGGTGTGTTATCAACACCCTTTTAGCTGCCAATGCAAAGCACAGCACTGTGACAGCTACTGTGAGGAAATGAACTCCAGCGTAGCCAGATCCAACACACATGGTTTGAAGACTCTACTGCTCCACCACCCCTAATCCTGTCATCCCAGTGGTGCTCCAACCTCACTACCCAGCTCCTTGCAAGGTTAGCAGAGGGAATCTGTCCTAACTTGTTACCCCTCCCAGATGATGAAGTAATTAGCAGCAGGGGTGATTGCACTCTGCCAGTAGCAAGGAGAGGTGTACTTGTGGCCAAGGCCTCCTAAGAAACCATCTGGGCAGAAACCAATGGAAAGTTATTGAATTTGAGCAGTGGTTTTACTACAGGGTTATCATCACCTCCCATTTTCCACCTGAGTACTTGAACTCAGGATGAAAACTTTTAAACTAAAGGAGGGTAGATTTATATTAGGTATAGTTTTTTTTTTTACTTAAAAGAGAGTTGATTTAGATTAGATATAAGGAAGAAGTTTTTTACAATGAGGGTGGTGAAACACTGGCACGGATTGTCCAGAGAGGTGGTAGATGCCCCATCCCTGGAAACATCCAAGGTCAGGTCAGATGGGGTTCTGAGCAACCAGATACAGTTCAAGATGCCCCTGCTTATTTCAAGGAGTTGGAATAGGTGGCCTTTAAAGGTCCCTTCCATCCCAAACCATTCTACGATTCTATGAACACACTGCTCTGAGCTTGGTGAGCTCAGCAACATTTCTGCATGCAGGGCTGGACCTGCTACATCTTCAGTGAGGTTTCTTTTCTGAGCTTTTTGATTCCATTTGGATTTTTAAAACAAAGCTACACATCCCCTGCTGCCAGAGACACAGTCGTTGCTTGGCAGACTTCTGGTAATTAATTGCAGATGTGCTCAGGAACAACCCACCAGTATTTCTCCTTACAGGTGAGCTGCATCTTCTGGTGCTAATTCTGAAGACATTCTCAGTGACAAAGAACACCTGCAGACAGACTGCACTGGAGGGAGAGGGGAGCTATGTTATACCAAGGTAAGACTGACTTTCATGCCTGTGGGAACCAACAGTGATTTATGGGCTTCTGAGACTGTTCAGATTTGTGTTAGTTAAGAGAGTTCCAGCAACTGGGGTTCCCCCTGCTACAGGAGGAAATGGATAGATTGCTCCAAGTTCTTGTAAGCACCTGCAGCAGCTTTGTCATTGCATAAATTGAAGGATTTAACTTCTAGGTGAAAGTAAAATCTCTGACTTATAATATCCTCTGACTTAAAATATCCTCCAATTCGTAACTGAAGTAATCTACCTAGAACTGTTAGCTGGCTTCCTGTGGTTATCACGTGTTTTTCATAAAAAAAATTGAAAATAGGGTAGGATGGGATTTTGAGTCCATGCCACCAGCCAAAACCAGAACAGGTAGTACATAAAGACATACTTCAGCTCTACCCCAGATAAAGTTTAGGATGACTGAAATGAGTAAAAAGCTTACTTTGTGTCCTGTATATTTCACTTTTTCCCTTATGCAGCATGGTACGATGTTCACTGCTTTTCCAACAGAAAATCCAAGAGGTTTTTGATCTATAGTGAATCTTTGAAGAGGACTTGGAGGTTCAGAACATTTTTTAATATCAAATATCAAAGCATGCTCTTCTTCCCACTTGATTTTTAAACACAAATCAATCCACACTTACTGTGCCTGTGTGGATACACACTCAAATATAAACTATTCCTGTTATGTAGAAACACAAAGATTTGATCCCTTTGCTTGCACAGACTGGGAAGAAACACGTTGCATTTTTGCAAAGTCAGAATGTTATAAATTGATATAAGAATTCAGACAACTCAATTCCAATTAAACATTGATAAATTTATTAAGCAAGCGATAATAAAGCAAAAACAGCCCTGGGTGGTCTGGGGAGCAAGTGCCCCACCCGAGACACACACCAAAATGTAGTAAATGTCCCTTTTTATACATTTTCAAGTCCCAGGTTTTGAATGCAAATGTGTTGTGGCTGCGACTTCCTGGCTTGTTGCTAGGTGGTTATCTGTCTTCTGGAGTTTGGCAGGGATGAAAGCTGTAGTTCTTATCAGTTGAATTCCACTGATACTGATGCTTGTTTGTTTAGCAAGATGTCTGTAATTATTTTTATTGGCACTTGCTTTATTAGCAAGCTGTCTGTGAAACTTATCTTGTTTAATTACAAAAAAAGTTTCTGACTCATAGAATCATAGAATCATAGAATAGATTGGGTTGGAAAAGACCTCCAAGATCATCAAGTCCAACCCCTGATCCAACTCTAATTACTATATCATGGCACTAAGGGCCATGTCCAATCTCTTTTTAAAAACTTCCAGGGATGGTGGATCCACCACCTCTCTGGGCAGGCCGTTCCAATGCCTGATCACCCTCTCTGTAAAGAATTTCTTCCTAACATCTAACCTAAACTTCCCCTGGCAGAGCTTGAGCCCATGTCCCCTTGTCCTGTTGTTGGTTGCCTGGGAGAAGAGACCAACCCCCACCTGGCTATAACTTCCCTTCAGGTAGTTGACGAGAGTGATGAGGTCACCTCTAAGCCTTCTCTTCTCTAGACTAAACAACCCCAGCTCCCTCAGCCTCTCCTCATAGGACTTGTGCTCAAGTCCCTTCACCAGCCTGGTTGCTCTTCTCTAGACCCGCTCCAGCACCTCAATATCCTTCCTGAACTGAGGGGCCCAGAGCTGAACACAATACTCAAGGTGCGGCCTCACCAACGCAGAGTACAGGGGAAGGATCACTTCCCTGCTCCTGCTGGCCACGCTGTTCTTGATGCAGGCCAGGATGCCATTGGCCTTCTTGGCCACCTGGGCACACTGCTGGCTCATGTTCAGCTTCCTGTCAATCAGCACCCCCAGGTCCCTTTCCACCTGGCTGCTCTCCAGCCACTCTGTGCCCAGTCTGTAGCGCTGCAGGGGTTGTTGTGGCCAAAGTGCAGGACCCGGCACTTGGCCTTGTTGAACTTCATCCCATTGGAGTCAGCCCATCTCTCCAGTCTATCCAGGTCCCTCTGCAGAGCCCTCCTGCCTTCTGGCAGGTTGACACTCCTCCCAACTTGGTGTCATCAGCAAATTTGCTGATGATGGACTCAATCCCCTCATCTAGATCATCGATAAAGATGTTAAACAGGACTGGGCCCAGCACTGATCCCTGGGGCACACCACTGGTGACCGGCCGCCAGCTGGATGCAGCCCCGTTCACCAGCACTCTCTGGGCCCGGCCTCCAGCCAGTTCTTAACCCAGCAGAGAGTGCCCCTGTCCAAGCCATGGGCTGCCAGCTTTTCCAGGAGTATATTATGGGAGACAGTGTCAAAGGCTTTGCTGAAGTCCAGATAGACCACATCCACAGCCTTCCTTCATCTACCAGGTGAGTCACCTGATCGTAAAAGGAGATCAGGTTGGTCAAACAGGATCTGCCCTCCTAAACCCGTGCTGGCTGGGTCTGATCCCTTGTCCATCCTGTAGCTGCTGTGTGATTGCATACAGGATGATCTGCTCCATAACTCTGCCAGGCACCGAGGTCAGGCTGACAGGCCTGGAGTTACCAGGGTCAGCCTTGCAGCCTTTTTTATGGATTGGGGTGATATTTGCCAACTTCCAATCATGTGGACCTCCCCAGTGAGCCAGGACTGTTGGAAGATAATGGAGAGCGGCTTGGCAAGCTCTTCTGCCAGCTCCCTCATTACTCCTAGGATGGATCCCATCTGGTCCCATAGACTTGTGAGGATCCAGGTGGCTCAGTAAGTCACTAACTATTTCCTCCTGGAATACAGGGGGCTATTTGGTTTCTCTCTCTGTCTACCAGCTCCAGAGGCCAGTTGCCTTGAGGGCCACCTGTCTTACTGGTAAAAACTGAGGCAAAGTAGGTGTTAAGTACCTCAGCCTTCTCCTCATCTCTATTAACTATGTTTCCTCCGAGTCCATCAAAGAATGGAGGTTTTCTTTGCCCCTCCTTTTGTTATTAATGTATTTATAGAAGGACTTTTTGTTATCCCTAACAGAAGTGGCCAATTTAACTTCAAATTGCGCTTTGTATCCCTGATTTTCTTTCTGCATGATCTAGCTGTCTTCCTGAATTCTTCGTAAGTAGCCAGCCCTCTCTTCCATAGTCGATAAACTCTCTTTATCCCTGATTTCCTTCAGAATCTCCCTGTTTAACCAGGCTGGTTGTCTTCCCCGCCGGCTTGCC